>NC_091075.1:39696969-40000000 GCF_032405125.1 Capricornis sumatraensis | reverse complement strand
CTTGCCTAGAAAATTCCATGGATGGAGGACCCTGGTGGGCTACAGTCCATGGGGTTGCAAAGAGTTGGACACGACTGAGTGACTTCACTTCAGTGCAAATATTTATATATATATGTGCTTATGTATATTTGAGATTTTTGGTATACCTTTGTACATAAAAGCATTTTCTTGTTAAATGCTATTTTCTTAAGATAGATGTTTAGAGGAGTGTGAACATTTTTAAGATTTTTGATAGCATATTACTAGATTATTTCCAAAAGTGTTGTGCTTTTCAACTGGTTATGTGTGATGGTAGCAAATTTATTACATCATTACCATTGTAACTTGACTTTTTGAAACATTACACAGGTTAGATATTGTAGTTTAATAGAGTAATCAGAGTCCGGAATAACTACCTGAGTTTGAATGACAGAAGTGTAAGTGTGTGACCCTGGGCAAGATAATTAACCTCTATTTCACTTTCGGTTTTGTCATTAAAAATTGCAAATTAAAAAAACTTGTTTGTATATTGGGACGTGTGAGCCCTACGTGCGTTTAAGACTTATAATACTCTTAGAGTAACACTCGAAAAATATTATAGTTTTGTATATGTAGATTTTTGTAAGTTCTATTTTCTAGAAACCAGTTAAATATAAATTATTTATATTTGAAATCAGGGGAATCTTCTAGAGAGCACAGTAGGGAAAAACAAGAAAGATCTGAAGGCTGACTAGAACAGTACATCAAGGGGCTAAAAGGATGACCTATTTAAGGAGAGATAAAAAATGATCAAAGATATAAAGTAGAAATAGTGTTCAGATATTTATTAAAACTATTAACATAGATTTGCATCAAACATCTTAAAATGTTAAATAGCATTGATTTGGAAGAAAGTTTTGTGCTGGTGATTAGTGTTATTATGAAATTTAATTTGGAATATTTTTCCCTTGTTCAAACAGCATAAAATGTGCATGATAGTTTGTCATTAAAATTCATTTGCCATCATATACTAAATTTGATTAATACTTATATCTTTAATATTGATGATACATAATGTATTATTGAAGGTCTTTTAAACTCATGTTCATTCTCAGTATGGCAACTGGCGATCAGTAGTATCATGATGAGTTGATAAATACGTTTTTAACATGCTTAATATTCATATTAAGTGGTTAATGATCAACAGTCTTAAGATTTCTGAAGAAAAATCTGTTATTGTTAGAACCTAACGAATATAGAAATGGATTATTAAAAATCATTGTGAACCTCTTAACTGAATGGAGTTTCTCTGTGTGTAAAACTAACTTCTCTCCCATATAAGATATCAGCTTCTTGACTGTGCTGTCATTTTCGATTGGCGGAACAAAGTTCTTTGATTTCATGATAATTTTGTCAGTTTTTGTCAGTCAGGGTCTGCTATATGCAGGATTGATGTGACAGAACTGGGCAAGCCATTGCTGAGTCAGTGAATTGGTGTTTGCTGAGGTACTATTCATTTCAGGCCTTGCTTAGAAGTAAGTTTAGTGAGAAAATCAGCCAAATAAATATACTTAATTAGATATAAATTATAAATAGATCCTAAAAATAGTTAACTAATTCCCCACAGTACTATTGAAGTTCAGATGCTAAACTTGGCAAGTTATAGCAACACATTATAAATACATAAATACAAATAGAAGCATACAAAGAATACTATGGGAATATGAAAGAAGGCGGGGGGTAAATTAGGAAAATATTTGAGGGGGTGATGCTGAAGTGATATGTAGCCTGGCCAAGAGAGCATAGAGTGTACTTAGACGAATGGACAGAGGGCAGGTAAGGGATGAGAAAGAATAGTGCCCTTGGAGGAGTGAAAGATCTGTATTATGTGGATTGCATTTATCTTCTTTTTACAGATTATTTGTCAGGTATTTGCAGGAGGATACAGAACTGTGAATAGTTTGTAAACAGAAATCCAAACCTTGGTTTTGGAATGTGAATTCTAAAAAAATTAACCCAATAAAATGTTAATACTCAAGATGTTGCTTAATTTGTTCATGGTTTCAATTTTTCAAATGCTAATTTATTTTTAAAGTTATCTGGTAGTGTCATGTATTTAACAATTACCTGACCTTACACCAGCCTCTCTCTAATTCTCTATCTTTAGCATTAATGTTTGATGAGAAATAGTTAATTGTGTTAATGCTCAGACTACAACCAGTAAATGGAAATAATTTGTTTGTTATTTGGAAAATGTTCATACATAGAGCAAAATGCAGTATAATAATCATGTTCCTGTCACCCAGAACTAATAAATGTGTTACTTGATCATATTTACTTCTAGTATGTTTTCTCTTAAAGAACTGTTCATCCTTTTGTTTATCCTTGAGAGCTACCTCTGATAATATGTACTTGTGCATTTTTAAGCAAAACAGTTGTGTGTCCTTTAGATATCCACATAAACACATATATCAAATGTACTCTTATTAATTACTCCTGCAACTTGCTTTTCTTACTTATCAGATTAGCAAAAATTAAAAATCTCAACACCAAGTGTTCTCAGGGTTGTGGAAAAAAAATTTTAGTAATATCTACAGAAGTTCAAAATGTATACTGTCCAGCACTGGCATTCCTAGGTGTGCATCTTAGAAAAATTCTTACACATGAATACTAGAAAACATTTAGTAGTATTTTCACTTCAGAATTGTTTGTAACAGTGAAAAACTGAAGCAACCTAAGAACCTACCAATAGGTGAATGGTTAAATAAATTTCAGTCTCTTTCTGTGCTCTACTTACTTCATATTGCCTTGCAGCATTTAGCATAATAGATGTTTAGTTTTTATCCATCAAGTTAATTATTAGTACTTTGAATGTGTACACACAAAACAATGTAGTTATGACGTGACATCTCCATTATGAAGGAGTGATACTGATAAATGTAAATCAGCAGCAGGAGCAAGAAAATGCCCTTTTTGCCATTCCTGATTTTTTTTCTCAGTCCTGGTTCCCAAGCTGTTTTTCCCCTTCTCTTTTTGTTTTTCGAACAATCCTGGGGGTATTTATCGTTTTTCTAGCTCTTGATCTGCAGCCTTTATGATGGAAAAAGGAATTGATACCAGCAAAATACTTGAGGTGACAAACTGCTAATAAACAGTGAGATCTTTTTTATAAGTAACATGGGCAGCCTAGTTATGGAAGAAGGGGTTATGGAAAAAAAAATGTTTCTTATCTGCGTCACTGTTTATAGAGTTCCTGAAGAAAGTGAATCAGATATATAGTCCTGATTTGAGTAGTTTCTCTTAAAGATGAAACAGATCTTAAATCTAGTTCCTCCTCAAGACTGAAATCAGCTACCAAACCAGCAGTCAAGGAGCAGTCCAAAAAGAACAAGAATACCTTTTTGCCCTAGCTTGGGAGCTACCTGTGACTCAGGCAGTTAAGATTCAGCGTGCAGTGCAAGAGACCCCGGTTCAATCCCTGGGTCAGAAAGATATCCCAGAGAAGGAAACGACAGCCCACTCCAGTATTCTTGCCTGGAAAAGTCCTATGGACAGAGGAGCCTGGTGGGCTCTAGTCTATGGGGTCAAAAAGAGTCAGACACGACTGAGTGGCTAACAGTTTCAGTTACAGGGAGCTACAGCCTAGTTAGCACAGTTAATGTAAAGGAGAGAGAGGAAGAGTTCTCAGCACCTCCCTTTCTTATTTATAGTTAGTGGAATAATTAACCTTAATCATATCAAAAGTGTAGAACTTACAGTTGGAGAAATTCATTAATTTATTCTGGAACATTGACAAGGGATAACACTTATGAAGACTGTGTTTTATATGCTATAACTTACATAAATCTATTTTTGTTTATGAAATATGTCAGAATTCCTGACCTTGAGTAATTCAGTCTTTTGGGAAAAAAAGATCCGTAACTCAAAAATTGCGTGAGTGTGCCATTAAGTTTTATAGGATGCTGTTGACAAGGGTGACATTAAGCTTCTACTTGGCTGGGGCGGGGGTGGGCCTGAATCTTTAAAGAAGAGTGGAAAGAGCATTCTAGGCAGAGGGAACCATGCACTGGATGTTTTAGAGACCTGACACCACATAGCATTTTTGATGAATTGCACATGGCTCAATTGCTCAGGAAGTATGAACATTGAGATGAGTTGTTGACTAAGCATAAGATTGAGCTGAATGGATAAACTGGGCCATTTATTAGGTAAAGAGATCAAAAGATACTTAATAATTTTTAAGGTAGCATGTACCATATACTTGTCTGCCCAGTCTTTTTATCTCAATCTAGGCTTTGTAACCTCTAGCAATAACTGAATTTCTACTTCTAAATTCTTTTCAGCAAATACCTAACCGAACACTTACTGTGTATCAGCCACTGTTGTAGGGAATGGGGCTACATCAGTAAGTAGACAGATTTTCTGCCTTCATGTAGCATATTGTCTGGTGGCTAATACTAGTAAGTAAATAAAGAACTAAATTATGGCCTGCTAATTGCTAAATAATATAGGTAAGTGTTGCAAGTATAGGAACCTACAATAATGACAATAAAGTTCAAGTTGTGTCTTGAATGATGAGTAAGATTTGGTGCTTCCCAGGTGGCACTAGTGATTAAAAAAAAACTTGCTTGCTTGCCTGCCAATGTAAGAGACCTGGTTTGATCCTGGCTTAGGAAGATCTGGTTTGATCCTTCCTGGAGAAGGAAATGGCAACCCAACTCCAGAATTCTTGCCTGGAGAATCCCACAGACAGAAGAACCTGGTGGGCTACAGGCTATAGGGTCGCACAGAGTTGGACATGACTAAAGCAGCTTAGCCCGCACGCACAGGATGAATGTGAGGATAGAAGCAGGAGAGGATTAGGAGACTTCTAGGCAGAGGAAACTAATTGAAAGTGTGAAAACCCAAAGGTGAGAAATAGCATATCAATTTCCCAACAGGTTTCTCTGTCCCCCCCACACCAGATTAATCCTTTAAAAAAATTAAAATTGTCAGTCTTATGTTTAGAATCTTCCAGTGGTTTATTGTGTCTTTCAAAATAAAATTCAAATTTCTTGCCATTGTCTACAAAGCCCTATATCATCTGCTTGGTTTCTGATCTTAGCTCACTCAGTCTGGCTTATTCCATTGCAGTCATCCTGGCCTCTTTGCTATTCCTCAAATTCCAGATGTGATTCCATATCATAGCCTTTGCACAAACTGATCCTTCTATAAGCTTTCCCCCAGATAATCTGCTTGGTTGTTACCTTCACTTTGTTCAGGACAGTGTTCAAGTCAAAGGAGCCCTGAATTGATAATACTCAATAAAACAGCAGCTGCCTTAAGCCTACTCTCATTACTTTTATCAGCTCACTCTGCTTTATTTTTCCTAAGTAGCACATATCATCAGCCTGAAATATGGTTATGGTGGTGGTGGTGGTGTATGAATTATCTAACCAGATTGTTAAGAACCATGAGGAGGTACTTTATGCATTTTTAATTACTGCTTTCCAAATTCCAGCAGTGCTTTGCACATAATTGAATTATTTTTAAACATAGATGAATTTTTTGGTATAATTTGTAAAACGTGGATTTTTCTTAAAACAATTTCTTACAGCTTTTTCAGTTTTTTAGGTATCAGAAACATTCACCATATGTATTGATGTATTTTAAATTCAGTTTCTTTTTATTCTTGATTTTGAAGTTTATCAGATTAACAACATATCTGTCACTTGAAGTTTTGTCTATGTAAATCAGTATTATAATAATAATAACTACATTTTAGTAAGAAATACATAGGCAGTTGTTTTCTAACAAGCTACTTTTTCCTAAAATGTTATTTTATTGTGTCATCATCTAATCACAGATATAACCACAATATGTTACATAGTCAGTGATTCAACTGTTACACATTTTAGTTATTTAAGACAGTAAAATTTTATACTGTGAGCTCTGAAAAATACATTGGTTGAGCGTAGAATCATAGATTACCTAAAGTATGTTTTCCACATATTAATAGTCCTAGTAAATGCTAATTATCGTTCTCTTATTCATCCTCATATTTTCTATGCTCTCGGTTTTGTTAAACATACATTATTCCCACTTTCTCAAAGCATCATCTGGGCAGCCTTGAATAGAAAACAGTCATGTTTTTTATTGAATAAGCAATCAAGTGACTCTTCACTGCAGAAGAGAAAGGTGAACAAGGGTGGATTTTAAACAATTTTTATCTAATTTCTTCATATCACGGCAGTGCCAGCTCTTCCTCTGTTTTTTCCTATGTAGTGCCTTCCCAGTCATGTTCTGTTGCTAAAACCACAAGATGAGTTGGTAACGGCCACATATTAAATACCAGTGTTAATTTTTAGGTCATTAATTAGTAGATCATCAAAATATGAAATGTTATGATGTAAGGATTACCTATCTGTTACAAATATAAAGTTTTTTCTCTTGCAAAAATTATAGGGGATGGAGTGTTAGATCTCTCTACAAAGAAAACCAGCATAAAATCTGAAGAGTCATCCATATGTGATCCTTCTTCTGAAAATTCAGTGGCTGGGTAAGCAATATCTAGGAAATATAATTTAGTATTAATATAAAATTATGCAGAGAACTCTTCATACTACTCTGAATAGACTGACATATATAGTTTTCTTCCAGAATTTTTGTCACTCATAAATGTGTGTCTTTCATACCTTTCATTTGTCCTTTCTCTTTCTTTTTTTATTCTTTCTGTTAAAGAAAAGTTATCAGAACAATCACCAAACTTTAGTTCATGTTACTAAAATGAACTACCAACTTAATCATAGAATACAAACTAAGAAGCAGGACGAGTAGAGAATTTTAAATTCAGTATTTAGGAGGCAGTTTTAAGGAAAATATGTAATTTCACTATTTAATTTTTTAAACAATCAACTAGTTTTAAAAGTACTATACTTACTAATTCTTATAACTAATTTACAGTGCTTAGCGTTTTTTCATTGTGTTTTAGGTGTGGTGGCAGACTTAATATATCTAGTAATCACCACAGAAAGTCCTTTCATGCTTTGAAAGCTGTTTAATTAATTAAATCATTAATAGTGAAGTGCTGTTCTGTTGGATTTTTGAAATTTAAGGGGGGTAACTTTTGCATCTTCCATTAACAATTTGCATAGGAAGCTTTTTAGTAACATTTAAATCTCAGATACAGAGTGTAATTTTTTTCAACTAAGGCTGTAATAGCTTTTTGAGTCATAAGGTATAAAGAACTTTCTGTTAAAGAAACTTTGAAAGTTATAATGATACATTCAAAATAGAAATAACATGTATAAAATCTAAAAGTATTTTACCCAATATAACATATCTACTTGTTTCAAATTTTAAGTTTTTATCTAGAGAAAAATATGGGGTGTTTGTGTTTGGAAATATTCTTACTGCTACAAATTTCCTTAAAGGGGTTGACTCTTTTATTACTTGTTTAGCGGTAACGTCACATTTCTACTAACAAAAACTCCTTTAGGATTTGGGTATTTTATATAATGGAACTCTAATTGTAAAAAAATTATGTGTTGCTCTACAAGCATCTGTCAGAGGAATAGCAACATCATGAGAATATTTTTACAAATACTGAGTTAGGATTTTATGTTCTTGGAAGGTCTGCCCGTTGAGGCCACCGTATGATTGACACATTGTCCTACCAGGACTGTAGCGTTTGCTTTGATAAGGAGTAACTACTACCTCTCACAGACTTAAAAAGTGATGTTACCTAAGCAAGGAGTATAATAAAGGAGTGGACCCTCCCCTTCCATAGCTGTGTGAGAGTCTCTCATGCATCAGTTTACCATCGTTTCATTCCATCCATCCAGGAGACTACACAGAAACAGAGAGGACTATGTGGAAAGAAGTGCTGAGTTTGCAGATGGTTTGCTCTCAAAAGCTTTGAAAGACATTCAGTCTGGAGCACTGGACATAAATAAAGCAGGCATACTTTATGGCATACCTCAAAAAACTTTACTTCTCCACTTAGAAGCCTTACCAGCAGGGAAGCCTGCATCTTTTAAAAACAAAACTCGAGATTTCAATGATAGTTACTCATATAAAGACAGTAAAGAAACTTGTGCAGTGCTGCAAAAAGTAGCCTTGTGGGCAAGAGCTCAAGCAGAGCGCACAGAAAAAAGTAAACTCAATCTACTTGAAACCTCAGAATTAAAATTCCCAACAGCTTCCAGTTACCTCCATCAGTTAACTCTACAGAAAATGGTTACTCAGTTTAAAGAAAAAAATGAAAGCCTACAATATGAAACACATCCTACTGTACAGTTAAAAATTCCTCAGCTACGAGTAAGTTCTATTTCAAAACCACAACCTGATGGTCCTGGTCTGCTGGATGTTATGTATCAAGTTTCCAAAACCTCTCCAGTCCTTGAAGGATCAGCCCTCCAAAAACTGAAAAATATACTCCCTAAACAGAACAAAATAGAATGTTCTGGGCCTGTAACTCACTCAAGTGTTGACTCTTACTTTCTACATGGGGACCTCTCTCCTTTGTGTCTTAATTCTAAAAATGGAACAGTTGATGGAACCTCTGAAAATACTGAAGATGGATTGGATCGAAAAGATAATAAGCAGCCCAGGAAAAAACGTGGCCGTTATCGGCAGTATGATCATGAAATAATGGAAGAGGCTATTGCAATGGTAATGAGCGGAAAAATGAGTGTTTCCAAAGCACAAGGAATTTATGGGGTACCTCACAGCACTTTAGAATACAAGGTAAAAGAAAGATCTGGAACACTGAAGACTCCTCCGAAGAAGAAACTCCGATTACCAGACACTGGGTTATATAATATGACAGATTCAGGGACTGGCAGCTGCAAAAACAGCAGCAAGCCTGTGTAGATTACTTCTTAGGAAAACGTTTGTATGTGTGTACATGCGTGAGTGCGTGTATGTGTGTTTGCGTGTGTATGTGCACAGGTGTGTTTTTGTGTGTCTATATACACACATGTGGGAATTACAGATGCTCACTCTGACAGGAGACATGAAATTTTACAGTTCAAAAACCACTTACATGCCTTTTGAAAAAAAGTTTTATTCAGGGTTTTCACTGTGGACAGAATTATATAGTTGCTTACTTAATTCTGATAGTTTGTATTTAATCCTTGTATAAATAGGTGAAAAAGATTCAGGTTTTCTTTAGTAGTCAATAGCATAAAGCATTGTGGGAAAACAAGTAACTGTCAAGTGAAATATTTTTATTGGTGAAAGACCACTCCAGCCATTCAGTTGAACCATCTTCTAATGGAAATATGATATTACTAGTTTGTAAGCATTTTTGCATAACATACTTACTTTTATTGTAAGTATATGAAACAACCAATCAAAGTTTAAACAGACAGCTATCTCCACACTAATAAAAATTAATATATACAGTATTAGTACACTACAGTGCATTCTATGAAATATGAAATGCACTCAAGTGCATCCATCAGAAATAGAAAACCTTAAATGATATGTATAATGAAATTTAATATTTATCATTTAATAGTTGATTTAGCAGGAAGTTGGGGTTTATAAGGTATATACTTTTAAAAAAACTGACACATAGTTAACCCCAGCAGCTATAGAATCCTTTAATGTAAGATGGAATACTAAGAACAAAAAGTAATTTAAATTTAATTATTAAAATAATTTAATTTTGTTTTTCATTTGAAAAATAAGCTAATGTGTAAGGCTAGAAAAGAAAGTTGGAATGCAACTTAGAGCATGTTTATAATGTGCACAGAAAAGCTTGAGAATGATAATTTTGGTTTAAATGTGCTGGTTAGTTGATGTTATGACTACTTTAAATTTTAAGGATTGTGACACACTCCTACTATTGAAAAACCTCAGTGTAACTTTAATATATTTGCTGCTGTGACATTTCAAAACATTTTCAGTTTATCAAAATGAATTACAGATTTCATTTTGGTGGGCGATACATTATCATTTTGCTAATAACCAAATTTGCAGTTTGTTCAGGGTCTTGAATAGATTTACAAATATTTAACACTGAAGCTGTTTTGAACTTTCAGTAATGTAAACTCTCTACTAATTAGGTAGTTAGAAGCTGGGCAGTGCATTTTAACTTTTACTAGACTCATGAGAAAGACCAGTAATTTTGTATAGCAGTTTTAAAATGTGTTTCATAGTATCCATGTTGGATTTATGGAGTATGCAGTTTTAGTGGTAAAATGTTATAAAGCATGTGCCTCCATAGAAAGAATGGGGATTTGCTTCATAAATACAGAATTCTTCGAGTGCCCCTTTTCTCTGTTAAAATTCAGGTTCTGATCATTTTTTCTAAGCCAGTTTTCCTAAGTCCAAAAGGAATACTTAAAGCTGAATTTAAAAAATAAGTGCACCTTGTCAAATACATGTGTTTTTACACTTGTGTTTGTGTGTATCTAATAATCATATATACATATAATACTAAAGAGATTTTCAGCTATTACATTTAAAAACTGCTTACATATGTTTAAAGAAACTGAAGAGTAGGAAACTACACAACCAAGTAGTTATTTGGTCTCTCAGATCTATACTGAACCCTCTTCAGTTATTAAAGTTACTTGCATACTAGGATATGAATCCTCTTGCTTTTTTTTTCCCCCAAGAAATTATACATAACAGATTGCAAAACAGCAGATGTCAGGGTCATCTTTCTTTTTAAAGAATTAAGCCATATTTTGTGAGGGCCAGAACTTGGATTATTTAATATATTTCCCCTCCCCCCCATTGAAAAACGAAGTTAAAGTAAATGTTTCAACACAATTTTATTGACCTCTTTATACAGAACTTTACCTGCAAAAATTGGGGGGTTTGAATGCATTACATAATATTTATATTGTATTGAGCTTTTTTATTCCTCACACTATATTTACATTAATAAATTGATTGAGAAGTTTATAGTAAAGGGATACTTACAGAACACTTTTATATCATTTAAAAGATGACCTGACCAAAAACTTTACAGGATTCATAAAATCAGGGATCATTTTGCTATTGACTTCACAGTGATCAGTAGTTTTATAGGTAATATTATAGTTAATTTGCAGCATTTTAGTACTCGTATTATTTATTTTTGGTCAGAAATAGTAAATTAAATATTTTTTGATAGTTTATAGGTAATGATCAACCCATAACTTTTAAAAGAAACAAAATGTTTCTAATTATTGAGTTAACTTTTGATTATACAAACTAGGAAAGGCAGGGAAATTTATGGGTTCCCCTTCTCCCCAATGATTCTATTAAGGTATTCTTTATGTTTAACTTTCAAAGTACTTTATAAATTTAGTTACCAGTTACTACTTGTTAATTGACAATTTTCTGAAAAATCCAGTTTCAGCAGACTTTTAGTGAAGGTGAAAGCAATCCTTATGTGCTTTCTACTTATTTGAATGTTCCTCAAGTATTTTATATTAAAAAAAAAGAAGGAAAAGAAAAAACAGTGCCTCTGTTTTTAGAAAACTACTGCTCAGTAAAGTTGTTTAAACCATTTCTGGTAGCTAATGACAATTTTATATTAAATTGTATACTAACTTTAGTGAGACTGATTTTTTTAGTTGTTTACAGTACAAATACTTGTATTTGTTCTTTAATTACAGTATTTTCATTGTCGCAGTAATTTAGTAAAACTCTGTGGCTGCCTTGATTTTGACAGATTTTGTTAATATAAACTGATTGTTAGGCAATTAGTTATATTTATGCATAAATCAATTGCACTATAATTCATGAATTATTTATTACAATATTTTCTAATGAATTCATGTATCTGTCTTGTGTTGTAAATGTACTGTAATTCTGTTTCTACTTTGTGTTGTTATATATCTAAATCTGATTGTATGAATTTTAATTGTTCAGTTAACGTGTTTCTAGGTTGTAATTTGTAGTAAAGCACTTCAATGCTTTTGCACTTAAATTTACAACACTGTTGGTGTGTGATTGATTTACTCATTCATTCAGTAAAAGAAAAAAAGAAAAGAAAAGAAAAAACTTGACTACACTGACTTATTTGATTCACTCTAGGAAGCAATTTTTTTAATATCAATAATAGAAATTGACTTTTTCTACAGACAACTCTCAGCAACAAAGCTTATAATGGGAAAAATGGATAGAAACTTAACCAAAAAATAAGCAGGATGTGTTTGTTTATAAATCAAACAAAAATTAGAAAAAAAATTAGCACGAAAAGCAGTGGAGCTGTGAAACATACAATTTTAGAATCTTTATGTAGTTAAGTGTGTAAATTCTAGATTGGAGGCTTATGTGTATTCAACTGTTTATTCATACATTCGGTTTTTCTTTGAGATTCTAACATACAAAAAATACAGAAATGAAAATAATTAAAGCCAAATAAGTATATTATGGAATTTTCTAATTTGAGAACTTAGTTATCTAATATCTGAGAGAGAGGTATAAAATCCTAATATCTGAATATCTAATTAGTAACTTTTTGAAGCTGTTCTTCCTGTGACATTAGAACAAAATTATTGGCCCCTATGATATTATTGAGATTTTTGAAGTTCCACTATTAAAAATAATCAATTGAATAAGAAATTCTTAAAGTATAGACTTCTTGGAATGTCAAAAGAAAGCCATAAAAATCTTTCAAAGGTTTTCAAAATAACACTAATCATTAATTTTGATTAGTTCTGCTCTAGACTATTAATGGAAAAAATCATTTGAGCATTTCAGGAACTGTTACGAGAGCATAATAATGTTTAAAAAATAGTCTTTTTCTAAATTTGCAAAATTTGCTTTGGTGTTTTTGCTGCTACTCAAACAACAGAGTTTTATAAAATGTAGATACAACATTGCCTACTTATCTGTGAAACAGGTTAAACCAGTTTTAGGCAGGTATTTTTATGAGAAAGAAGCATGTAAAATCTCTCTTTAGTCACAGATATGTTTAATAGGCCATAATATAACTTTTAAACAAACGTGTTGGAAATGGATCTGTCAGAACTTTTGGGATTTTCTTTTGCTTGTGTGAAAATTTTAGTTTTTTATTTGCTGGGAAAGAATATAATACCACTTATACCCTCTTAATGATAGTTAACATTTACTTGTGCCTTTATTCTCTATATATGTTTTCTGAGTTATACAGTAGTGAATCTTTGGAGTCAGTTCAATGATTTTATACTCTAACCATGAAAAAATTTACAAAAAATTATTTTCCAAAGGGAAGGGATACTGAGGTCATGTCCTGTCTTCATCTGTCTAGAGATGACAGTAGACTTAAAAATTTTTATTGTAATTTCATCTCTTCCCTGTGTTCGATAACCTCTTTATGTTAAATCCCATGCTAGTTTTACTAGCAAAACATTGGTTGAATCTAGTAAAATTATCTTTTTTCTAGAAGAATTTTTATCTAATCTGAAACATTTGCTTTGATGTTTTTGCTACTCAACAGAAATTTTATAAAATGTAGATAACATATTGCCTACTTATCTGTGAAACAGTTTAAACTGGTTTTAGGGAGGAACTTTTTAAAAATTAATTTTTAATATTGGTGAACATAATAACCCTTTATTTAAACAATATACAGTCTTCTATCACAGTTCATAGTCAGCACATTTCAGTTCCAACCCTAAATAAAATTTATACAAACCAGTAACTAACAACAACAAATATAAGAAATCACAAGTGGGAGGCTGTTTTCATGTACAGAGTTTGGTGATATGTTTAATTTAAATAGATACTTTTCTGAAACAGAATTCTTTTAATATATTTTATTCTTCTTGCTGCTGGTATTGGATTAGAAAGATTTTTTTTTTTTATATAGACTTATACATTGGTTGCTTAAGTAATCCTGGGTTTTAGTTTCCATTAGATTTATGTTAGTTTCTGCAGTGGGATATTTTCCAGCATTTGAAATTAAATAATTAGGTAAGTAATGCCTTTAGTTTTGACATAATTAATTTAGTATTTAAAATAAATTAAAAATAGATTATATTTTTAAATAGCTTAAATTTTTACTTTATTACTAGGTTAAAACGCCTGTTATTTATATGAAATCTAAATCCCTTAACTTTCCTTTTGACTATACAAAACTTTTTATTAGTAATTTTATTTTCACTGCCTTGAAAAATATTTTATCTTTTTTAAATAAAGGTATTATCTTTATTTTAAATTAAGATAAAGATTTTCTCCTACATCTTATTTATCTTATTTGTACTAATATGGACTGATACCTACCAAATAACTTATAAAATGTCTACTTTACAAAAATTTTAACTCCTTCTGAAGCACTTTTCATTAAATATTCTTAATATAGCCAAAGCACTAAACATTAGCAATCTGTAAATATAACCATATCTGTCAGTAGCAGCCTTTATATTACACCAAACATAGGGTTTTGCTTTGACTCATATTTTGTCATAGGAAGATGATATAAGTGCTTCATTATATTTTTGGTAAACAATAATCAATATATCACTTTCACAGCTCTCCATAGGAATTAGGAGTCCAGCAATATCAAAATATCTATTTCAAGCTCTGTTAAAATTAAAATTCCTTATGATATTAGTATTTTTGCTGTAATTCATTTTTTGTTTGATTTTTATTTTTAGTTCAACTGTTGATGCAAAATCAGAGGAAGCTACTAAAATGGAAAAAAGAAAATCAGCATTAAGCAAAGTTTTGGAATCTTTGTGCATACATCACCAGGAACAAGTTTTGGCTATGTTGAAATTTCTAGTCCAAGAGCAGAATGCTGCTTCTCTTTGCTGTTGTAATTCATCCTATACTGTGTCTTCAGAGTCTCAGAATCCCCTAATTGAAGATGATGTAGATGGTCTGTTCTGTAGTTGTGAATATAGGCTGGCAGAAGGAGGGTGTTTACACAATGAAAGACAAAGCCCTGGTTTTGTGCCTCTGCCAGTCTGTATTAAAGATTTACATTGTTTATCTTGTCAAACTGTAACTATTGAACACATTAAGAAGGTAGTGAATAGAGGAATCACAGACAGTTACAATTCTCACAGGTTCTGTTCTGGACTGTTAGCAGACATTCATTCCACAAAATCAGGCTTTCAGAGTCCTCGTTCATCAAGGGAAATATGTGATGTTTTGGTAAATCTTCAAGATGTTTGTAGATCTCGAAGTCCCTCACCCCCACCATTATCACCTGTGCAGGCTGAAGGATTTGAAAAATTGAAAGATGTCATCTCGGAGTGTTCAGCCTTAGAAAATAATAGACTTGAAACAAATATTAACCAGCCTCCATCTCTGACACCAGCAGAAATAAGCAATGATGAAGATGGTCATGAAGGTAAAATGCCTAAAACTAAAAAATCCAGTAACTCTGATTATTTGCTCTTAGAAGACAGCAATAATTGTACTACAAATCATGAAAAGGGTGAAACTACTATAATTTTTCAAGATTTAATGGATCGTATTAATGAAAAATTAAAGTCAATAGAAACAATAGATATGACAAACCTTATAAAATTATCTAGCAATGATTGCAATACAGATAATGATTTAAAATTGAGAGATTTAATAACCTCTCTTTTGCATAATGCAAAGGCCAGTGATTACAGTTTTATGGAATTGCTGAGTCAACATGATAAAAAGATAGAAAATAAAATTATTCAGACAAGATTTCGAAAGCGTCAAGAAACCTTATTTGCAATGCACAGCTCTCCTGACTCACCCATATTCAGAAGGCAGTCATTACAGATAAAAAGAGAACTTGCTAGTCTTGATGAAAACTTTATGAGAAAAAAATACACCGAAAAAAATCCAAGGAAGTTTTTGCGCAATGATGAACTCTTTTCAGCAGACAAAGAGCAATTCTATCATTGCCAAAGACCTTCTCTACAGAATTCTAAAAGCCTGCAAGATAATAATCATGTGGAAACATCATTTTTACCAGATTATGGATTACAGTCATTGCAACTACCTCTAAATAATTTAGAAACTAACTTGGCTTTTGATGCATTTTCAGAAAGCTTTAAAACAGCTTCTCCTGAGAAAATGAACATAAGGAGATCACAGGAGATATCTGTGGCTAGGAAAAAGTTTTTGCAAAATCATAATGAGAATCCAAAATTAGAGAATACTCAAACTCCTTTGAAAAGTGATATCCCTGGACTTTTGAGCAGAACCAAACGAAATATTGTACCACCAGGGTGGTATTCTATATATGTAACAAATAATTACGTTTTCAAAAAATCCCCTAAGGCCAAAAAAGTTTCTGACTCTACCAAAGGAAAAGATGAAGTAAAAAATATTCAGGTTGAAAGCTCACATAGTATAGATTTAAACAAAATTGCAATGAATTCTAATTTACAAGTTGTTGTGGAACGTTTGGAAGATACAATAAATATGGCCAAAAAGTCTTGGGATAGTCAGTCATTATCAGAAGGGTATAAAGCATCCAAGAAATTGATAGAAGTTGATGGTAAAGATCAATCTGCTGGTAGAAATATGACTCTGACTGTAAGTAGAATGACATGTAAAGAGAAAAGTTTATCAAAATCCTTAGTAGCATCCACCAATATTAAAACCAATCATATACCTACAATAGATTTGAATAGCAAACGACTTAACCAGAAAAAGTCATCTGTTTTAAACACAAGTAGCTTGATTTCCAGTGTTGAAAATGTACCAACAAAATATGAAGCCATTGAAAGCTCTTCTTTTGCCACCTATTCTAGTCCTATCAAACTCATGTTTTTATCTGAGGTTAAAAGCAGTGAAGGAGTCAAATATACTTTAACTTCAGTTGGTAATTCCGAATCAAATCGTGATTTTTCTTCTGAAAAGCAACCAACTCAAGTAACTGAAAATAGAAAAGAAACAAATGAGACTATCCCAAATGCTAACTCTGCAAATTATAGTTCTAATCTTAATGATAGTGACACTTTCCAAAAAGAACTAAACAAATTTAATTGTGCAAAAGAAACTGCAGAATCCTCTGCAGTGTTTACAGATGATATAAAGAATGATAAGCCACAAGAGTTACCTAAAGAGTATTCAAGCAGTATGATTGATTCATCTTTTAAAAGAAAACCAGGTAGACCTAAAAAAATAGGTCCCCAGGTTGTGAAACAGATAAAGCGACCAATTGGAAGACCACCGAAACCTAAAACTGACCAAACAGACATCACCATTTGCCAAAATGAGTCCATTAGTGCTGAAAAGAAAAGCCCAGAGTCTCTCATATCAGAAGTAAAAGAAGGTATACATCAGAAGAGTATTACAGTAACTGTTATTTACGGAAGGTCAAGAAGAACTAAAAGGCATGTTTCTGAAGGAAGCATAAACAAAAGCAACTGTATATCTTTTAAAAATGCTGTTACTGATTTTCCAACAGAATATAATAGTCTCAGAAATATTAGAGAATATGACACTGACTTGGGTGAAAGAATAAGTGCTATTTCAAGTCTGACTACTGAAAGTGAAATCTTGGGGTCTGGCTTTGAATATGTTAGACCTTTCAAGAACAAGCCTGTGATACCTCAACCTTCCAAGAACATTATTCGACCAAATCAGAAGCCTTTGGCAATAATTAGGAAGCCTGGTAGACCTGCAAAAGTGAAAATCTCTGGCATATCTGTGACTATCAATAGAATTTCACCTCAGGAGAGAGAAGTGAGTATTAGCAGCTGCTTACCTCCTTTAGAACAAGAGAATATATTCCAGAAAAATCTGCCTGAAGAAAATCACCAGTGCACCATGGATACAAGGCACACTGAAGCTGACAAATTCAAGAATGAATTGAAAAGTATGGTTGCTGCTGTACCTTTGAGACATTCCATTAGGGATCGAAAACCATCTCTGCATTTCTTACATTCATTAGCATCTTCTAGTTCACTTATTTATAGAAATTCCCTGCTCCATAAGTCATATAAGCTCCATTTGCAGAAAGGTAAAAGTCAGGAGGACAAACATAAGCAGTCAAGGATTAAAATAGCTTCCAAAGGTACCCCAGGAGCTAGAAATTCAAGGAATGCAAAAAAGCATTTGGAAGATAAATTAATACCCATTTCTGAAGTATCCTTGGACCCTATAATTTCATCAAACCCTTTGCTCAGGTGGTGGGCTGCTTCTACTTCAAACGATTCCTTATTAGAGGAATTAAACAATAGATTTGAACAAATAACAAATGCTTGGGTGCCTGTGAGTGGAGATGAAGCTGAAAATTCTGTTCATAAAAAAAGAGAACCCATTGAAAACGATAACTTCAAAATAGCAAGCCCTTTGGAGACCTGTCTTTTAGAACTTGAGGTTTCACCCGTAAAAATGCTTTTTCAGAAAAAGTATGATTTGAATGAACTCTGTACCTGGTTTATGCAAACAACAGAAACACAGTCTCTTTCATTAGTTAGAAAAGCAAATGCACGAAACCCTTTGGAAGTAATAAACACCAGAGAAATTAAATTAGGGACCAAATATTCTGATTTTAATACCAGCCCTTTCAGAAAGCACTTTAAAAAATTTGCACTATCTTCACCTTCAAAGTCAGCAGGGAAGTTGCATATACTGCATAAAATGGTTAGCTCCCCACTCTTAAATGTGAAAAGTAACTTAACACTAACTAGATTAAAAAGAACTGAGTTTAAGAGGTTGCATCATGAAAGGTGGAGAAGAGAGGGAAAGCTGCACAGCCATGGGACAGGTGCTTGGATATCTAAGAGGAGGAACTTGAGATTTTTTTGCCAGAACCAACTTTTGAGTAAGACTGAGGGAGTAACAAATACTGACGTCCCACTCCAAGGAAAAAACACAGTAGATAATCAGTTTATTTTCCCACCTGAGATCAGAGATAACTTTTTGCAACAGAGGTTGGCCATGTCTGATTTCAAAACACATGCTAGTTTAGAGAATAAATTTAACTCAGAAGCAAAGGAGAATGGAAAAAACTGCAGCCAAAAAGATTTTGAAAAGGGACCAAGACTAGGAAGTGTATGTTCAAATAATTGGAGGTCAAAAACCTTGAAAGACTGTAGAATATTTTTGAGGAAGATCAACTATCTTGAACAGAGAAATACTTTTAAGTTAAATACCATCATTTACTCTCCTGAATCTGTTAACTGTGGAAGTAATCATCAAACTCACGTAGAAGAATCAAAGCGCTTTACCTTAAGATCCCAGTCTGCTAGGCAAAATTCTTTCAAAAAGCAATCTAAAGAAATAGAAAATGCTAAAGCAAATAGTCCTTCAAGCGATAAATTTCCTGCCCAACTTGAAAATAGTAAATTAAATAAATGTGTTAACTATGACAAGAATCCTTCTGATAATTGTGAAGTTCTTAGCAAATTGAACAAAAGAAAAAGACCACCGTGGAAGACCACAGAAATGTCAACAAAAAGACATAAACGACAGTCTTGCAACAGTGGACAAATGGCAAACTATTATTCAAAATACCAACTAGGTAAGTTTTTCTCTACTTAATTTTAGTTTCATTGTAGGTGCCTTGAGTGAAATATCAGATGATGGATAGAAAAGGAACAGTTGATTTAGTTTTGTTTCTAAAATATTTGGACAATCTAATTTCTTGGCACCTAGTATGAAACTCATAAAATTAGGTGCTGCTAAATGTCCTAGTGCACTTCCCCACATCTAAATATGTCCAGGATTTCAAGAAAAGTATATTTGAGACATAGAAAGCTTCTAAAATATTAATGTAAATACTGTCTTCTTTTGCATCTGATCTAATATAAAATACAGAGAACAGTATGCCCAATATGCCCAAGTAGCTATCTAAAAATTTACTACTACACTACAAGCTAATATATGTTTACTGTCTAATGATAAATTAGTAACTTTGAGACCATCTGGAAAGTAAAAACTATCTCATGGTTAACTTGATGAAGACTATAACATATATAATAATCCTAGAGTATCAATCTCGCATTCACCATTAAGTTGTTAGGCCCTTTGATACTGCTTTGGGAACCACTTTTAGAGTCTATTTATTTAAAAGTGTCAAGATTTTTTTCCAATACGTCAGCAACTTATTAAATAGTTTTTTCATATCTGACATTGATTCCATGGATATAAAGATGAAGATTTCTTTGTAGAGATAATGCATCACCTACCAAAGGAGAAAATCATATACAGGTAATTTTAAGATAATGTTAAATTCAGAATGCAAACTGAAATTACTTCAGCAAGTAATTATGAGCTTTACTCAGTTATTCTAACCTGACATTGGTGCCTCAGGGAGACCATTACCCCTTGAACCTAGCAAAAATGGGATGTAAACACTAGTTGCCATCATAACCAGTTCCAATTCTCTTCTTGATAGGTGCTAGACAATTTAGGATATGTAAGAGTGTGGCAGTGTTTGTTGATTTCTTTCCTGACATGAAAGAGTGAAGGAATGCAGGGTTACTGGGTTACATTTGGATATTTAAGGATATTTTATCATATGGTTGCATTGTTACATTGTATATTTTAGGGGAGTCTTTTTGTGTGGCCCGAGAGGTATTAGTGGCTTAATTTTTTTTATGTTTTTTAAAAACTTTTTTAAAAGATAAAAAAACATTTTCAGGTCTTAAATTAAAACATTAAAAGCAGTAATTAAACTCGTTTTAATAGGTTAGATTATTATGAACCCCCAAATTCAATTACTTAACTGAATAACTTTTATAATACTTATTTCAGTATATCTCACATGCAGTGATTAAAATTTTTAACAAATAATTTAAATTTTAAAGATGGTCAAATTAGAGTCTCCATTATTAAAAATGTATCAAATCTAAAAGTAACGTCCTTTGTTCCTTGGCCAAAGGGTAACTAAAAATAACACAACAAATAGTATGTCAGGAAAAAAGAGGGAAGAAGTCTAATAGTTATTTTTTTCAAAAGAGCTTATAATTCACCTAAAAATACATTCACATATTTTTAAAAGATTGCCATGAATGGAGAATAAAGTGTAATGTTTCATTTTTAATTCTTTACACCATCCTCATTTCATACTAAAGATAGTTTGTATTGTCATTTCGCAACAAAACTGTATTTTGTTACTTCCAGCTTAACCATTGTATCTTTCTAAGGTATAAATGTAAATGTATTTTAATATGATTCTTCATCTCACTAAATATGATATCACCCTAGAAAAATAAGATGGAAGATGCCTAATTGTTACTTTTTCAAATTAATTTCAGATCCTTTTGTAACATTTAAAAAAACTTCAGTATCATAATAGGAGTTGTTTTTCACCTTTTCTCATTTTAAAAATTCATAGTAGTAGTTCCTGTTCTGCTCAAAGTTTTATTTATCTTTTACTGATAACTTTCCTTCTTTGTTTTAACATTCTTTTTTTTCCCACTCAATCAACAAGGACATTATTTTTATAAAGTTGTATTTATAGCAATATTTGTTATATTATCTGATTTTTAAATGTTTCTTAAGGTGTTGTTTTTTTTTAATCATTATTCTTGATACTCCATACTTCTTTTTGCCTTTTTGGAAATGACACTAAAATTCATTATTTTATATGTGTTTTTCTTCTTCATTGAATACATAGTAACTGGAAGTTTGAGACTTTTAACAATAGGACTTTTCTAGGAAAATTCATTTGGCAATGTAATAATGAATTAATGGAATATTTCTGTTGATGAAGAGTTTTGCTTTTACTTACAAATGTCTTGTTTTTAAACTTTTCAAGATTAACCATACAGATATAGTTTAGTACACAGAAATTTTAAAACTTATACTTGATGACATTTGTACTGCTTATATCAATTGTAAACATGGAAAGGAAGAAGAAGAAGTGCAATTCTATTGTATTCTTGTTTTAACAAATACTTAATGAATGCCTACAATATGCTCTTAAGCACGATAGAAGATTCAAAAAGCTTTTTTCCATCTAAGTAAGAAAATAAGATCTATATTGCTTATTTATTCAAAATATAGAGTGTATTTTATGTTTTAAGTGCAATATTATATGTTTTAAGGGGATAGAATGGTAAAAGTCATGTTTTGTACTCTCGAGCTTACCATCTTATGCAAGATAGTGAATAGGCAATTCATGGAAAGATGAGTGCTCTGATGGGAGAGAGAGATGGACTATAGGAGCACATAGGGAAATTGAACCCAGGGTCAGAGAATTACACAAGGATACTTGCTTCTAAGCTGGAATTTGAAGAATGACAAAGTATTAGAAGTCCGGAGCATTTCAGGCAGAAGCAAATTGCGTGGGGAAAATGTGGTTGACTGAAGAGAGCAGGGTTATCTGGAACACTGATTAATTTAGTTCATATAGCTAAGACACAAAATAGGAATTTAGGAAGGGGCAGGGGGTAGTTGAAAAAATGGCAAAAGATAAAGCTGCTGATGGAGGCATAGCACAAATTGTGAGGTCAGCATCAGTTAGTGAAAAAAAAAATCTGGAGCCCTGATAGTGGCAGTATTGGGGAAGAATGGACACATTTGAGAGACATCCATGAAGTAGAATCAGTCTTAGAGAACAGAAGAATAAAGTTTAACATCAGGTTTTTGGCTTGGACATCTGGGTAGGTGATTGTAATATCACTCTAGGTGTTCAGTTTTAGACATATAAAGTTTGAGATATCTAGTGGGGTATCCAAGAAAAGATACTTAGGATGAGTTATGAGTTTTTGCTCAGGAGAGAGGTCTCAGCTAGAGATAAAGATTTGGGGGCCAGCAGATAGTTGAAGCCCTGAGAGTGGAAGAGACTGTTCAGTGTAAAATGTGAAGAACATAGGGTCTCAGAGCCCCAGAGATAGGAGAAAATAAAAGATGTGTACAAAAGGAGACTAGTGAGAGTAGCCAGGAGAGAAGAGGAAAGCCAGCAGAGAATGGGGACAGGAAATGTGTTTTAAGAAGGGAAAAAAACAGCAGTGTAAAGTGTTAATAAGAGGTCAGTTAGGTCTTGAAATCTTCTGTGTAGCACAAGAGGTTATTTTAGAGTCAGGACTCTTATGATTGAGTAAATGCAGGAAAAAGAAATGAAGAAAATTAGCACAGAAAAATGTAAATGGCAGATTGGTGAGGAAATAGGGAAGTAGTGAGAGGAAGCCCAGTTGAAGGATGTTTAGATGCCAGTGGGAAGAAACCACTGGAAAATGAAAGACTGAAGTAGAAAAATGAGATGGCAAACAGGGAAAATGGAGTGAAGCCCCTGACTTGATAGTGGGGTATCATGAGAATCATTAGAGAGATTGGTTTTGGCCAGAAGAGTCCTTTCTCTCCTAAGACATGAGAATGCATGTGTGCATGCCAAGTTGCTCCAGCCATGTCCAACTCTGCGGTAGTCTGGGCCACAGCCCGCCAGTCTCCTCTGTCCATGGCATTCTCCAGGCGAGAATACTGGAGTGGGTTGCCATGCCCTCCTCCAGGGTATCTTCCCCACCCAGGGAGAATAGCCTCATCAATTACGTCTCCTGCATTGCAGGCAGGTTCTTTTACCATTAGTGCCGCCTGGGAAGCCGAAAACATGACACTAGTGGGAGTGATTTTTAGGAGGATCCAAATCCTCCTAAAGTTTATAATTTATGGGGAGAATGTTTAGGATAGTAGACTATTTTCTATGAATCAAGAGGTAATCTAAGAGTTTTATGGTAAGTATTGAGCTCTGGATAATGTTTGAAATACTGTCTCGATAAGTAACAGGATTGAACAGCTTGTGATTTTTATCTCAGTTGCCAGAATGTAAAGCTTGGGAGAAAGATGGGCCATTATACTTAATAGTAACTGTGTTCACCAAGTGGATGTAACAGAAGGAAAAGAGATCAAACTAAGAATTTATTCTTTGAGTTGTGATAAATGACATGATCAAACTACTTCTAAGAAGTCTTTTTCTAATAGCTGCACGCAATATAGATTAGAAGAGAGGGCAGAATGGGGTGTGTGAAGGACCAGTTGTAAGAGATGATTTTTGTGGTGATAATGGTCTAAAATTATGTGACTATTGAAAATAATAACATAGACTCTTTAATGTCAGTGTTGTTTGAGTTCCTAAAGCAAATGTGTGCCTTTTCCTAATTGATACACAGCTGGATATAATAAATGGACTTTGGACACCTCTGAAATTTCAGGCCAGAATAACCTAGTATGTACTTAAAGCTACTATCCTCATATTATTTTTCCTAAAATGTTAAATTTTTCCATAAAAATTCAAAACTCAGGTTTACACTTTCAATCGGATTCTGAGATGACTGAAAATAGTTCAGTTTGTCAGTTTCTCTGGTTTTGTCATCTGTCCTCAAAAATGACTATATATATATTTCCACTCAGAATTCTGGTTTTCACTGAGATATGTAAGTGATGGGTGATTTGAAAATAATGGTATACTCTTTTAATTACCTAAAACTGAAACTAACCGTGCATCCTTCTCTGGTCCTGCTAATGAACATTTTACCGTATTTTTCTGAGTCCTAACTCAAGATATTCTTTTAAATTTGTATGGTTGAGGCAACCTCAACACAGAATATCCTTTAACAGTTATAAATAAAATTTAGAGTTACTTCATGTAACATTCAGCATCATGTTACCTAATGGAAATTATGAAGTACTAGAGGAGATGACTTTCTGAATTTCATTTTGATAGAAAAATGTTTCCAGATGATTCAGTCACTTTAATCTGGTTTGCTACACAAGCATTCCAAAGTTACATTCCAGGAAAAACTGGTCCACCAAGATGTTCTGTGTTCAAAGTGTTCTGTAGTCCAGTAACGTTGTGAAATGCTCAGTTATCTTTCTTGTGCTTACTGAATCATAGAGCCCCATTAGTATGTTAAAACACGTTCTCCAAACTTTATGTCCCATAGAACATAGTTTGCATGCTAAGTCGCTTCAGTCTTTGCAACCCCATGGTTCGTCTGTCCATGGGATTCTCCAGGCATGAATACTGGGATGGGTTGCCATTTCCTTCTCCAGGGGATTTTCCTGACCCCGGGATCAAACCAGTGTCTCTTAAACCCCCTGCATTGGCAGGTGCCACTAGCGCCACCTGGGAGGCCCCGGAGCATAGTGTTGGAAACACTGTTCTACAGAGTTTCCTGCTAGGCTTTCTCTGTACTTACTGTGATGCTACCAGAAAGTATGCAGTGACTCTAATTATGTACGTTAATTTATGTACTAGATTTGCTCTTGTACATAGATTGTTAAAGTAATCAAAATTAAATTGTAAGTGCTTTACTAAGATTCACCATGAAAAGATGACTCTAGTAAATAACATTCAGGCCAAAATAATCACATTTTGATAAGTCTGATTTATTTTTGTATAGATTTTATTTCATAATGAATCAAGAAAGGAAGTAGCAGTCAGTTCAGGTGGCTTGCCTCTCTGTATTAAAAATCATAAGAAAATACCTTACGAGTTTAGGAAAACATACAAGATCAGAGTCCCCTTGAGTCTTAATTAAACCACACTCTTAATTTGGTCAGAAGTGGATAAAAAAGACATATTTTAATGTAAAAAATAATAAATATATCGACCTGTTCTTTTTTACATGAGCTTTATATTACCGTCTTGTTACTTGCCAGTGTCATCAGTAAAAATATTAAAACTGTGACCCAGTAATTTAAAGCATTCTAATGAAATAAAAAAGGCTTTAATAAAATTCATTCTGTTTAAAATTAAATATTTTCCCCATTATTATAATTTTCATAGAGACTGACTAAAGAGAAGAGTTAATGTTTTAAAGAGTTTTAATATAGTAATATTGTGTTATGAAACAGCTACTTTGGTAATTCCTTATCTTTTTTTTCCTAGAATTTCTCTCGCATATCTTATATCTCATTGCTTTGTCAACCATTACAGAATATTCTGCTTTACTAATTGCCCCATATCTTTCATGGAAAACTATTCCATTTGTTCAACAAATATTGTATATTTTTCTTTTGATCTACTGGGCACTGTTAGATAGAGTTACAAAGTAACTCAGGGAACTTAGCAAAAAATATTTCAAGTTGTTTTTTCAGTTTAACAACATAATTAATAAAACTTGAAGAAAGATAATTTGGTTGATTCACCCTATTAATGGATATGAAGTACAACACTATTTTCAAACCAGATTAACTTTCCAAATTGAGGTGTCTGGCCCTCAGCCTGCCTTGTAAGTAGTTTTATTGGAACATTGCCATGATCATTCACTTATGTGTTTTGTCTATTGCTGTTTTATGCTGCAAAACCTGAATTGAGTAGTTGCAACAGAGATCCTAAAGCCCACAAAGCCTAAAATATCCTGACCCTTTGCAGAAAAAGTTGGCTGACCCACTTTTATTGGTAGAATTTTGATATGATGTGACTAGAAAAAAAATTTATTGTCTTTTCTTTTTGTTTTTAGTAAATTAAGATTATTGTATCCAGTTCATTCCCAAAACCTATCCACTCCCTCCCTATTGTCCGCTTCCTCTTGCCACACAATCCAGTACATTTCTGACTTGTAGTTATTTTATTTTGTTTTTTCTCCCTGGGACAAGACCTGTCTGTATCCAGCAGAGTGGTGCTGGGGGAGCCATCAGTCCCAGTTTTGTTCTGTTTTGTAAATCTTCATTCTCTCCCTGCAGCCTCCAGACCTGCTTTGTCTATCTGAGGTAAGTGGTTCAAGGGTCACCCTTCTCTTCCTTAACCAGGTGCTACGACCTGTTAGAGATTTATTTCAGTGCTTCACACCTTAAATTCCTACCTCACATGTTCTTCTCCCCTTTTATCTTCTCTATTCATTTAGTAATTCAAATTTTTTAGTTCAGCCCTCATGGCTATCATATTTTTCTCCTCATTTTTCCTATAGTGAGCTGAGTAGTCTGTGATTATCATAATAAATAGCCTACTGAATTCACCTATTGTTGAACAACAACAACAAAAAAAAACAGAGCAGGTATGTGAATGATTTCATCCTGCCATGTTTTTTCTTCCTTGTTTTTGTTAATTTTAAGCAAGACCTTGGCTTCATTTTTTTCCCCTCCAATTCCATTTCTAGGCAACCTGGAAAATTCATTTGTTTGCTTCTTTGTGTGTAATATAAATGTATAGAATGCTAGACTTTAGAAGCCAGTATCTATAGACACCATTAATTTATTCTTTCAAAAATTTTTGTCTCCTGTGTTCCAGGCAATATGGTAGTCATATGGAATGTGATGGGGGACAAAACCAGATGTCACTCCATTCATGATCAGCTTTGTTTGGAGAGGCAGACATTTGAGAAAAATTATACAAATTTTACAAGTTCTTAATTTGTAGGTGGTACTATGATTATTCCTTGTAGGGAGATCTTATCAAGTCAGCAAAGTAAAGGAAGACTTCTCTGAAAAAATGTCCATTGAACTGAGCTGTGAAGAATGAGTAGCCATCAACTAGGGCAAGCAGCAGAGAATGGGGAGGGGAGGAATGACTTTCCAGGAAGAAAGAAGTGACTGAAAAAAACATGAGGCTTGGTATTCCTCGTGGAGTTAGATAAGAGGTGACTGGTGTGTCTTGAGTCAAAAGAGAGAAGGAGGAGCATGATGTCCCGTGAACATTGAAGAGTAAGTCAAGGGTAGACCACGCAGGTTCTCAGAAGCCATATTTATGTCCTTTCAGTGGCTGATTTTACTCCACTAGGCAGGCAACACCAGCACCTATCTGGGGACTCTACTTGCCCAAGTTCTAGGAGGACGTTCCATTTTTTGGTGGCAACACCAGTCATATCCAGTCCTATATGGCCTCTAGGTATTTTCCATCTGGTCCTTCTCAATGGTCTTTTTCACAGCCTTGGGAAACATTTATGTCTGATCAGTATTGATCTGCAGACTTGCAGGGAGTCTAGTCACCTTGGACTCTTCTACATCTAAACTCTGTCTTCCCTTTTCAGGAAGATTCCCAAGCTCTGTTTGGGTTCCTCCTTTATTGCAGTCTGGAAACTCTCTAAGCAGTAAACCATAGCAAATTTTAGGACTTACTACCTTTTATTTCCCTTTTCTCAGGAATCACTGTCATCTGTACTTCTGTCATCCTTTATCTTAGAAACATTATTTCATGTATTTAGTGTGCTGTTTATAAAGTGAGAGGGCAGATTCACCTTGTTACCTCATCATGGTTAGAAAAAAATAACCCAGATTCATTTTTTAACAATTATTTATCCAGCTGCAATATGCTAGGTGATGAAAATAATATACTGAGCAAGACCAACAGGGATTTATACTTTCTTCAAGCTTGTATTTTATTGGGAGGGTGTAAAACAGAAAACATAAGGCAGTGGTAAAAATCTGTGTTATGAAATTAGGTGATACAAGGAGATTTTTTGTAAAGCCGCTGTAGGTTGAGTACTCAGAAAAATTGAGATAGCTAGAATATCATTGATAACTGAAACTGAATATGGATGAGAGCTGACAGTATAAAAAAAGGAAGGAAAGCCTGGGACTCAAACTTGAGAAGTAGCAACATGCATTAGCCAGGTAGAGTGGGATGACTACTTGAATTGACAGAAGAGGCAGAGGAAAACCAGTACTGAGTTTCAAAAAGAGAGAGTATGTTACTCGGCTCAGGCTGCCATAACAAAACAACATGGACTGCATGACTTAAACAATAGAGATTTATTGTCTCACAGTTCTGGAGACTGCAAAGTCTAAGATCTGGAGGGTTCTGTTTCTGGTGAGAGCTCTCTTCCTGGCTTGCAGGACACTCCCATTCTTTGGTGTCTCCTCTATAGGAACATCAGTCCTATTGGATTATTGTTGTTGATGTTCAGTCATGTCTGACTCTTTGCAAACCCCATGGAGTGCAGCACACCAGGCTTCCCTGTTCTTCACCATCTCCCAGAGCTTGCTCAAACCCATGTCCATCGAGTCAGTGATGCCATCCAACCATCTTGTCTTCTGTCATCCCCTTCTGTTCCTGCCTTCAATCTTTCCCAGCATCAGGGTCTTTTCTAATGTGTTGGCTCTTTGCATAAGGTGGCCAAAGTATTGGAGCTTCAGCTTCAGTATAAGTCCTTCCAATGAATATTCAGGATTGATTTCCTTTAGGATTGACTGGTTTGATCTTCTTGCTGTCCAAGGGACTCTCTAGAGTCTTCTCCAGCACCACAGTTCAAAAGCATCAATACTTCAGCACTCAGCCTCCTTTATGATCTAGCTCTCACAGCCATACATGACTACCATAGCTTTGACTAGACAAATGTTTGTCAGCAAAGTAATGTCTCTGCTTTTAAATATGCTTTCTAGGTTGGCCATAGCTCTTCTTCCCAGGAGCAAGCGTCTTTTAACTTCATGGCTGCATCACCACCTGCCATGAATTTGGAGCCCCCAAAAATAAAGTCTGACACTGTTTCCACTGTTTCCCCATCAATTTCCCATGAAGTGATGGGATAGGATGCCATGATCTTCGTTTTTTCAATGTTGAGTTTTAAGCCAGCTTTTTCACTCTCCTCTTTCACTTTCATCTAGTTTCTTTAGTTCCTCTTCATTTCCTGCCATAAGGGTAGTGTCATCTACATATCTGAGGTTATTGATAACGTCTCCTGGCAATCTTGATTCCAGCTTGTGCTTCATCCAGCCTGGCATTTCACATGTTGTACTCTGCATAGAAGTTAAATAAGCAGGCTGACAATATATAGCCTTGACCTACTGCTTTCCCAATTTGGAACCAGTCCATTGTTCCATGTCTGGTTGTAACTGTTGCTTCTTGACCTGCATACAGGCTTCTCAAGAGGCAGGTAAGGTGGTCTGGTATTCCATCTCTTAAAGAATTTTCCACAGTTCATTGCGATTCACACAGTCGAAAATTTTGGCATAGTCAGTGAAGTAGATTTTTTCTGGAATTCTCTTGCTTTTCAATGATCCAGCGGATGTTGGCAATTTGATTTCTGGTTCCTCTCCCTTTTTTAAATCCAGCTTGAACATCTGGAAGTTCGCGATTCACGTATTGTTGAAGCCTCGCTTGGAGAATTTTGAGCATTACTTTACTAGCATGTGAAATGAGTGCAATTTTGCGGTAGTTTGAACATTCTTTGGCATTGCCCTTCTTTGGGATTGGGATGAAAACCTTTTCCAGTCCTGTGGCCACTGCTGTGTTTTCCAAATTTGCTGGCATATTGAGTGCAGCACTTTCACAGAATAATCTTTTAGAATTTGATATACCTCAGCTGGAATTCCATCACCTCCACTAACTTTGTTCATAGTGATGCTTCCTAAGGCCCACTTGACTTTGCACTCCAGGATGTTTGGCTCCAGGTGAATGATCACACCATTGTGATTATCTGGATCATCTATGGGGTCGCACAGAGTCAGACATGACTGAAGTGACTTAGCAGAAGATCTTTTTTGTATAGTTCTTCTGTATATTCTTGCCACCTCTTCTTAATATCTTTTGCTTCTGTTAAGTCCATACTGTTTCTGTCCTTTATTGTGCCCATCTTTGCATGCAATGTTCCTTTGGTATCTCTAATTTTCTTGAAGAGATCTCTAGTCTTCCCCATTCTATTGTTTTCCTCTATTTCTTTGCATTGTTTACTTTGAAAGGCTTTCTTATGACTCCTTTCTTATCTTCGGAACTTTGCATTCAGATGGATATATCTTTCTTTCTCTCCTTTGCCTTTCACTTCTTTTCTCAGCTATTTGTAAGTCCTCCTCAGACAACCAGTTTGCACTGGTGCATTTCTTTTTCTTTGGAATGGTTTTGATCATCACCTCCTGTACAGTGTCACGAACCTCCATCCATAGTTCTTCAGGCATTCTATCAGGTCTAATCCCTTGAATCTATTTGTCACTTCCACTGTATAATCATAAGGAATTTGATTTAGGTCATATCTGAATGGCCTAATGATTTTCCCTACTTTCTTCTATTTAAGTCTGAATTTGGCAATAAGGAGTTCATGATCTGAGCCACAGTCAGCTCCCCCGGTCTTGTTTTTGCAGACTGTATAGAGCTTCTCCATCTTCAGCTGCAAATAATATAATCAATCTGATTTCAGTATTGACCATCTGGTGATGTCCATGTGTAGAGTCATCTCTTGTGGTTTTGGAAGAGGTGCTTGGTATGACCAATGGGTTCTCTTGGAAAAAGTCTATTAGCCTTTGCCCTGCTTCATTTTCTAGTCCAAAGCCAAACTTGTCTGTTACTCCAGGTATGTCTTGGCTTCCTAATTTTGCATTCTAGTCCCCTATGATGAAAAGGACATCTTTATTTGGTGTTCATTCTAGAAAGGTCTTGTAGGTCCTCATAGAACCATTCAACTTCAGCTTCTTTGGCATTAATGGTTGGGGCATAGACTTGGATTACTGTTATTTGAATGGTTTGCCTTGGAAATGAACAGAGGTCATTCTGTTGTTTTTGAGATTGCACCCAAGTACTGCATTTAGGACTCTTGTTGACTATGAGGGCTACTCCATTTCTTCTATGGGATTATTGGATTATGGCCCTACCCTATGACTTCATTTCACCTTAATTACTCCTAAAGGCCCCATATCTCTTAATAATATAAATCTGAGGATGGGGGATTGGAGGGGTGGTGGGAAGGGAGGGGGACATAATCCAGTCCCTAGCAGAAGAAACAGCTGAAAGTGTTGAATGTTGTTAAGAAGCCAAACAGTCAAAAACTAAAGATCCTTTGTTAGATTTATTACATTGGTGACTTTAGTAAGTGCTGGTTTCCTGGAGTAAAAGGCCTGGAAGCTAGGTTAGAGAAGGTTAAAGAAGAAGAGGTATAGAAAATGGTGATAGCAAATATAGGAAAGCTTATTAAAGTAATCTGACTAAAAATATTCAGTTCAATTCACTCAGTCATGTCCGACTCTTTGCGACCCCATGGACTGCAGCACACCAGGCCTGCCTGTCCATCACCAACTCCTGGAGTTTACTCAAACTCATGTCCACTGGGGAGAAGGCAACGTCACCCCATTCCAGTACTCTTGCCTGGAAAATCCCATGGATGGAGGAGCCTGGTGGGCTGCAGTCCAAAGGGTCACACAGAGTTGGACACGACTGAAGCGACTTAGCAGCAGCAGTATGTCCATTGAGTCGGTGATGCCATACAGCCATCTCATCCTCTGTCGTCCGCTTCTCCTCCCACCTTCAATCTTTCCCAGCATCAGGGTCTTTTCGAATGAATCAGTTCTTCGCAGGTGGCCAAAGTATTGGAGTTTCAGCTTCAGCATCAGTCTTTCCAGTGAATATTCAGGACTGATTTCCTTTAGCATGGACTGGTTGGATCTCCTTGCAGTCCAAGGGACTCTCAAGAGTCTTCTCCAACACCACAGTTCAAGAGCATCAGCTCTTTGGCACTCAGCTTTCTTTATAGTCCAACTCTCACACCCATACATGACTACTGGAAAAACCATAGTTTTGACTATGTTGGGAAAGTAATGTCTCTGCTTTTTAATATGCTGTCTAGGTTGGTCAAAAGATTGAGTGAAGCCATGGTTTGTTTTTTTTTTTTTTTTTAAATAATGAGGGACCTTGCACTTGTTTAAACATGATGGTGAGGATCCAAAATAGAGATGGTCTATTATTTATTTCCACAACAATGCTACATTTTACAAACCAGACCAAAACTCATTAGCTCAAAGTAATTAAGTATTTATTTCACTAGTGTCAGTGATTGGCAAGTGTGACTGGAGGTTCTTTGGATATTGGCTGGGCTCCCTCCAGTGTGTTGGGGTTAGCTGGCAATTGAGTGGAACAGCTTAGCCCTGCTCCTTGTGTCTCTCATAACCATCCAGCAAGCCAGCCAGGCATGTTCTTAGGGCAGAAGCAGAGGTGTAAAAGTGAACATAAATGTCTAGTTTCTCAACTTCAGCTAGCATCATGTTTGCTGTTTATAAATAGCATGTTTGCTATTATCCCATTAAGCCAGTGCACATCACATAGGTGAGTCAGGATGGGAGGGCCTGGTCGAATAGATAGGGCAGAGTGAATACAGTGATGGATGAAGAACCGAAGTTATTAATCTGCCACAGATGGTATATTTAAGAAAAAGGATTGGAACCATTGATGATAATCATTGAGAAGTTCCTAAAAAGGTCTATGGGAACAGGGTCAAAAAACATTTACGTCATACCAGGTTCTGTGATCTACAGTTAATTGGCATTATTTTAGATAAACAGCTTCCTAATTGCTTTTACTTTCATATTAGTACTGAAATTTTCTAGTTTATTTATAAAGGTATCTGAATCATGTAGTTTCTAGATATTTGAATGCTTATTTAATATACTGCTTTAGGCACAGTTGTACTAATATGCAAGTTCACTAAGAAATTCAGGGATCCCTACAAGACTGAGAATCACTTCTAAATCACATAGCAATGCAAACTGTTCATTGAATCCTGAAGAGAATTTGTTTTGAACCTTTGATATGACTACAGTTTCCTTCGTTCCGTTTAGCTAAAAATTCAGGTAGATATCTCACTTCTTAGTGAAATGATTAAATTCTAAATGTCTTCTTTTCAATTTTTTATTATTTCGGTTTGCTCTTTACTAATCATGGTAGCGCTAAGTAAGCATGTACTGTGTGTACCATGTGTTGATCTTTTATTGAAAATGTAATTTTTCTAAAATTGGTAGCAGTAAGTTGCAACTCTAGGATTCTATTCTAAGACTATTGGCTTTCAAGGTCTTGTTCTTAAACACCTGGTTCCTCTGCTCCTTCAGATAACCATATCAAAAAACCAAAAGCAAATCCAGAAAAATGGCTGACTTATTTCCACTTTAACAATCTGCCAAAGTAGTTAAATTCATCAGTATCTTACCAAAAGGAAATTTTACTCTTCAGATAAATTACAGCTTTTAAAAACAAATACAACATCTGTACAACCTAACACTCAGAGAGTTTTCCAACAAGAGAAAGGATTTATTTGGTCACGTTAAACCTCATGGTTCACTAGTGCACCATGTTTACCTGGCTACACTCTATGGCTTTTTTACATTTGATCCTCTTTAAGCCCAGAGATTCAAAATTAACCTGTTGTATACAAATTACTTGTTTAGTCGCTAAGTCATGTCTGACTCTTTTGTGACCCCATGGACTGTAGCCCATCAGGCTCCTCTGTCCATGGAATTTTCCAGGAAAGAATCCTGAAGTGGGTTGTCATTTCCTTCTCCAGGGGTGTCTTCCTGACCCAGGGATCGAACCCAAGTCTCCTGAACTGCAGGCAGGTTCTTTACTGCTGAATTACCGGGGAAACTGATACAGTAAAAATTGTAAAAACAGATTATACATGTATCTGCCATAGTTTATCCCCACACATGTAATTTTTTATTTTGATTTTTGTTACCAGTACTAATATTCACATTTATTGACTCCTTACTATGTGTCCAATCAGGCATATTACATGCATTCCCTATACCAGGTGCTTTATTTACATCAACTCATTTAATAATCACATTACCCTTAAGATGTGGTATTCTATCTTCACTATCCAGTTAAATTGAAACTTAGAGGCTAAGGAGTGTACACTCAGCAGGTGAGTGATTAGATTTAGGATCAGAACTCAGGATCTAAAATCTCCCTCTGTTCCAATTTCCTAAAACTCATCCCTAAAGACCTATTTCAAATGTTAATCCATTTCTAGGATTACTCTTTCCCTTCTCTGTAATCCCTTTGTCCTTAGTTACTCCTTTTACTACTTTTAATTCTGGTAATTTATGAATACTCCCTCCTCCCTGCCCCCCACCCACCCACCACCTCCTTACCAAGCTGCAAAACCCTTTAAAACATACCAACACACACTTTTATATTCCTAATATATTAGGTAGATATTGTTAAGGATTTAACTTTACTTACCAGCAGACCTGGATGGTGAACAATGCCAGAGCCATATAGAACTGAAACATTTCTCTCTGTGACAGGGTCTTATATTGGCCTCGTAGAACCTAAGAACCATCAAATTTAGATTCCAGTAGACCAGTGACTTTTTGTAACTTACTACTCAAAAACTTGGGAATACACTTGTCTACTTCATGAAGGTTCTCTGCTCTAGTTCTGCCCTTTCATGTTATTTGGACAGATTTGTAAAGATACCAGACTCAAAGATAGTGCTGAGCTGTAACAACTATCAGTGAATTTTTGTTTTGTTTTGTTTTTTTTACTGAATAAACAATGGAGGACACAATTTCCAGAAGAAAATAAACCAGTCACCCACTGGCATTAAATTGGTGGTTTCCGGGACAGTATAGTAACTATTCAAATTCCAAATCGTATGTCAGGGTTGCCTATCCGTGCATATGGCTAGACTTCTTTCTTCCTTTGAAAAGGTAACTTGTGTTCCCTGAAACTCAACCTAAAGAACACTCATGGTGGCTCTCATGTCAGTCTGTGCCCTGACATTTTCCTCTGACACTGAGAAATTAAAAGATATGACTAGCAGCTCCCTCTTTAAAGAAAATTCATGCTGTAAACATATAGGTCTCTTGGGTAAGGTTATGGCTGTAGACCTGACATGGAAATTAAGTATTCTAAAGAAACAGCTAAGTAGGTAGTAACATGAAGGGAGAATCATGACAGAATCACAGCCCAAGAGTCAGCATGCAGGCATCAGATCACAGGCCCTGAAGACTCACTCAGTTTTGTGACCTTGGGTCAGTCATCTTACTTCTTTGAGCCTCAGTGGATGATTGTTAGAACTGAATGAGGTCAGTGTAAGAAAGACTTGTAGCATAATGCCTGGCATATAGCAACTGCTTTATAAGTAATGTTTTTAGACTTGTCTCAATTACACTATTTTCTACAATGTGACTGGCTTATTGTCTGTATGACGGAAATGAACCATCACATACCTCCAGTAATAAGTAAAACAAGTTTAAATTATTAGAGTTGTATATATGAAAAAAATATTTTAGAATTATCTGTAATCATTAATCATTAAACACAGTAACTATTTGGATTCCCATGACTTAAAAAATTATTTTTTCCTTTTCTACTTTCCAAATGCACATGTTCTGTAAACTGTTATGCAGATGGTGGAGAGGGGCTCTGTCTTAGGGTGAGTGAAATTACTGAAGTATTGAAAATAGGCTGAGCTGTCTACATAATCATTGCAGGCAACCTTTGCCCTTATTCAGGCCTGTTTCTGACGATCTAATGAGAGTCAACATGCTTTAAAAACTTTATGGAGCTATAGACAAATGTAAAGGTTTAGTTTAACACTACACACTTTTGGTGAAAGCGGGAGGAAGCTAGAAGAGAGGTACTTATCCAAAGTAAGGCCCTGTCTATATCAAATAAGGAACCCAGATGTTACGTGAGGCCTGAGTAAGGGTTGTGTTCTGTTCTTAGTATTCTGTAGACCACAGGTGCCCAAATTTTGAATGTTACTTTTTTGGAAGGTATGTATTAATTAAACATGTCAATCTGTATGTGGCTACTAACATTTAGTTCTTTTTCTTGACTGATATTTTCTTCCCATGCATTTGTATAGTTTTGTGCATCTCTAGAGTTTGTGTTCCCAAATTTGGAGTTTACTCTCTAAAAAAGTAACTTTAAAAAATTGTCTTTAAGTATTGAAAAGGACAATAATATAGTTATTGAGTATTACTCTGTGATGAATACTGTGTTAAATAGCAAGAAGAAAAAAATTTTTTGACCATGATTTGTTGATCCATGCCATTGTTTTCTTATTTGGGAGTTTGATACCTGATATATATACCTACCAAGATACCTCAATTAATATCATTGTGTTTGTATAGCTTCCTTTAGTTTCTCAAAGAGGCATACATCAAATTTTGTTTTGAAAATACAAATAAATATGAAGACTGGCAGTCCTTGGAGGAAGGAAAAACATTACTGTCATTAATCATATCTCAGTTTTGTTTTTAAAAAGTGATTTACTGTTTTTGATTGGTAGTCTTTTAGGCTGTCATTTTGTTTCATATCTATTTATAAAAATTGAAATCATGTCATTCAGTGAAACAAACAATGTGGGGGAAATTCAGTGAAAATATGATAGTTGTTAAAATACCATTTAACAGGTTAAATCTCTGGTTTATGGAATGACAAATGAGTCAGTTGTTTGAAGTTGCAAGGAGGGATCAGGAAATTGCTAGCGAAGTCTGGATGTTGCTGCCATTTACCAATTCTAAGAAGCCACTACACTACACAGCTCAGCCTCCTCTTTACTGATGGGCAGAATCATTGACATGCAGTTAGAGAAAGCTCAGGAATGACGTAGCCCAATTGAACTCATCAGTCGTGTCAAATGGGCTAATGTATATCAAGCTGTTTCTAAACATAAGGACTCACATCTGAAGATGTGAATTGACTTTCGTTAATATTACATAAGACTTGGGATTACATGTGTGTCACGTGTGGAGTGGCTAGCTACCTTTGGACTGTTACGTCTGTGATTTTAGAGAAGATTCTCATCAGAGAGCTAGTAGATGGGCATAAAGAGCAAGGACTGTATTTCAGCTCCAGCCTTGCAACTCGATTTTATTTGTACTGTAACTCTGTGACTCACTTTTATCGTCTCTTATGGGCTTACAGTATACCAGCCTTGCTTGGTTGTTAATGAAATGTGAGATAATGCATGTGAATGTGCCTAGAATATGGTAGGCATTCAACAGAGGTTAATTCCTTCTAGTGTCAAAATGTCTGTGATCCTTGGTTAAGTTAAAGGAAAAGTTAAAAGGGTTGAATGCCAAGCTCAGTAGGTCAAATATCCTGAGGGATACTGATGAAATCCATATATGCTATTTTTTGTCCAGGGGTATCTGAGTCAGCTCTCAATTACTTATGTTCCATTCAGTTCATTAAGGCAGCAGGAGCTAAAAAAAAACAAAAATGCTGTTTAGAGGTCCAAACAGTAATACTGAGTTTTCTAAGGTTGATCGTTTCTTTGAAATGAAAGCAAAACTAAAGTGCTTTACACTTTTCTTTTCCAGCATGCTACAAGTGAAAACTGATGAGAAACTGAATTTGTCTGATGGGAATACAGCAAGTTGCCCTCTGAGCCCCATTAAGATGTGCCTTAATCATCCCATTGAGTGGAATCTGAAGTTGACAGCAGCATCTCTAGCAAGCTGTACAGTTCATAACCAAAATCTCAAAAGTGAAGAGAAATAGATTGCGGTTCTTCTTGCACTATCCTTATTTTGTATTTCAACATTCTTTCTGCCAATAGCATTTATTGATTTTGAAATATTTCTGGTCTTGTGATTTGTCTATAAAATCATTATTAATCATTTTGATTATATTCTTTGTATTTTTTACATGTTTTATGCCAGACCATTGTGGAATTTTGCAGTACAAATGGATTTTGATGTTTCTCTTTTTAATGGTATTTTGTGAATTTTTTACACCCTAAATATATAATTGTCCCATTTTATTTCTGTACACAAAGTCTTAATATATAATGCATTGTGAAATTTAGAAGGCTAGTGCTGTAAAGACTTCTGATGACCTGACCCATGAACGGTTGTCTAACAGGTGGATACCAACTACCTCGAAGCAAATTGGTAAAAGGCAAAAGGTATCTCTTAGAAGTATCTCTTTCAAAGTTATATATGTATAGGAAATTGATCATAGTTTATCATCAAGTGTTTCATTCACAGGGAGAATCTGAACTGATCAGTTATTTCTCTGTACTTTTAAACCTATGAAGTCTGTGGGCTTTAAGAGCAATGGCACAACTGCATGTTTACTCTTCAGCATATCATCTGTGCCTCTTGCAGATAAGAATACTGTTTGGTTTTTTGTAAGTTATCAGTTTTGAATGAAAAATGGTAAATGGATTTACATCTGTTGATTTTATTGTATTCTAGCCCTTTATTTTAAAGTGTAAAGGGATGTCCTAAAATGAGGATAATATTCCTTTAGTAGTGCAAAGCATAGCTTCATCATTGGCTTATGTGATTGTGTCTAAAACTTGAATAGTAAGAATACTCAAAGTTTGGTGCTTATTTTTCCCATGCCAGAGAAAGCAAGCTGTGGTATGGTGGTCCATGTAAGTAAGTATGTAAGAATATGGCTGCTTCCCTTTGGATAGCTATGGATTAAAAGGGATTTCGTTTATTGAGATTCTGAAGACTTTTACTTATGGCATACCTTTTAAGACCTTATTTATCCCTACCTAGCCCACCCCCCCAAATTTTTTAAATGACAGGGATCTAACAATAAAGGCTTACATAAAGAATTTGAAGCACAGGAAAAGACAGCCAACAGAATGAAAAACAATCATCTGTTTTTATATCACCACCATATCTTCATTTTCCTTTTAGCTTAATAAGCATTCTTTGTAACTTCTGGGCTCCTTTTATATTTCTAAGTTGTATAAAGCATATATACATATGTAACGCAGCAATCTGGCCCAAAAAAGCACAGCAGTCTTAACTTCAGCTCCATCAGAGAACATCACCTTAAAGAAATGGCCTCTCAGAAATAAACCTTAACAAAAGCACAATTATTAAAATAGATCCAATGTTAGGTTATTTCTATTCTGAATAATAGGATTATCAGAGGGTAGAAGATGTTTTGTTGGGTATTAACACAAGGAAAGAGGACTGATTTGACAGTAAGTTTCTTAAGTCAGGCACGTGCCAATTTTATTCAGTAAATAAATTTACAGTTGAAGGAATAGTGCTCATAAATTAGTATGTAGTGAACTTCCTGTCACATTCTTTTCCTACTAATATTTTTTAATCACTCACAATAAATATTTTGTTATATCCCAAACACAGAAAACCCCATCATTAATACATATATGTGAACATCTCCCTAACCAAGGAACCATCATAACATAAGCAAACTTGGGCTCTCATATGCAAACACTTTGGGGGAAAAAAAATCACCCATACAAGTAGCATTATCAAAATATTTTAAAGTGTAAGGATCACAAAGTTATCAAAATGGTAACTGTTGAACTTGGATGCTGGGGACTCCGGTTCATCATACTAGTCTTCCCTGGAACTAAGCTTGTTTCTGGCTAGTTTGTGGTGTTTTTATTTTTCCTTAAGATGTCATTTTTAACATGTGTTCTGAGGTGTTATTATCTATGTTGGATATGCCACAGCTAAGTCAAGTTTCTCAAAGCAAGCAGCCAGCTAGTTGTTACACTTAGATGTTGCCCATATGCCATGATTTTAAACATGAAAATTCGGGAGACTTGTTAAAAGGTAGGTTCCCAGGCCTACCTTATTTTCTTATTAAATCCATGATTGATTGATAGCAGATGGGGCAGTAAGCACACTTACAGATTCAATTAAGGATAAAACAATGTGGAATCGCACACCAGAAATTTCTACAAGAATCAGACTTTAATTTTCATACAAGGGTAACTTTATTAAAGCAAAGAACTGAACATAATTTTAAAGGCCATTTTTCAAAGGACTCCACCTCCATCATTTCTTCTTCTAACTTTTATCTTCATTGAGAAATTGTGCAAGGTTAAGTTTACTTTTTTCTAGTGCTGCTGTTTTGGCTCGTCTTGGTAATCTCATCTTCATTTCTGATTCGGGTTCTGGAACTTCATGATCACTAAACAGATGTTGAAATACAGCAATTTAAATATAAGCTTTAAAACCAGTTTATTTATAAATAAAACTTTGTTTCTGTCATTTTATTAGTGTGTGATTGATATCCTGATTCCACTGAGCTTAAAACTAAAATCTCAAAACCAAGAAACACTGACCTGGTATTATACAGAATAAAGCAAAAAACAAAAACTTCAATTTCTATAATGAAGCTTGTAATTAAACAGGAGCCATAGCAACTGCCCAAGAATTTTATGGGATACTCAAGTAGTGAAAAAAATAAGTTCTATTTATTTAGGCAAATAATTCCTAAAACACTAAACAGCAAGTATCCCCAAAAGATACTTTTTCAATTTAATCAAAACTTTAAAGTTATATACTGAAAATATACATTTTACCTATGAATGAATGAATGAATGAACACAAGACAGCTGTAAACATTCAGCTTCCAACAGCGGCTTACTGGCAGAAATCAAAAATAAATTATACCACTAACACCATCTAAATTACAGGCAGAATTATTCTAACATTATAAATGTAGAGAACCCAAATCTGAATCTCAGTAGTTTGCCAATTCAAATTCAGAGATGTCATATATACGTGATCTTTTAATTAGATGAATAAATGGAAATATAACTTGAAAGAACATAAAAATAATTACATAGTACTAAAAGTCATGTCAACCAACAGGAAAAGCACACAAACCAGAGGAAGTCAAATACTCCTGGATAATCTAAAAAGCTATACATTTTCAGATTATTCTGTTATATATTCACAGTATAAGCAAACTACAATTTTTTTAACTTCTAGATAATTTTTTTTAAATGAAGATGGGCTTCTTTACATATTCTAGATGTACATGGCATACCTTTCAGAGTTAGCCTCAGCTTCAACAGTCTGATGTCTTCTGTTCGTTCTAGCTGAAGCTATCACTTTTCTCCGTCCTTAAAGACAGTATATAACTCATTATCAATTGCTCATTTTAAACCTATTTTCTCAGCTACCCATCCTTTATTTTCCCCTCTTCAACACCCTTCCCTCCTGGTCCCCTGACACCTTGATACAAAGTACCAATACCACAGAGAAATGGAACCCAAGTAAGATTAAAATTTTACTAATTTCTTATGTAAGCTCTGACAATAGGCAAGGGAAAAGATGGAAACTGAGTTATACGGAGGCAAATTCTGTTAAATTCATTTGGGGAAAAGAAGCATGTGAAAAATGCTACATAAAGAGTGCACCTTTTATGGCACAAGGTATATGTAGACCTAATGATAAGGTTAGAAATATAGATTAAGCCCATAAAACAGGTCCTAAAGAAATAGAACTTTAATCAGTAAGATATGGTTTCTTGTAAAATATTTAAATTTTACAAGAAAATATTCAAATTTGAATGTTAAAATATTCAAATTACAAGGTCAATTCAAATGTGTGCCCTAAAACATTTTGGAATAAAATTAAAGCCTTTATATGCTGGAGGAGGTTACAAAAATTCTACCTGATAGAAATTTACAAAGTTACAAAGTAAAGTGGCCTCTGATGATCCTCATTTATGATAATAAAATACCATACATAAATGAAATTTGAGCTATTAAAAAAAATAAGAGGTGGAATTCTTGTAGTATATCTGACTAAAAGCAATCTGATCAAAGCCAAATTATTCAGTATGGTCATCTGATTGAAATTTATATACCATACTTACTTAAGTGAGACTTTTTCTTTTGTTTTCTTCCAACATTGCGTATTTGTTTGTAAACTTCTAACGCAGTTATCCCCAAGAAAACATCCAACAATATGGGACTAATATGGAACAATATCTAGCAATCAGCATTCAAATAACTGGCTCTAAAACAATATCATGGCCAGATTCCATTTAGAAATAATTAAATCTTAATAGAAAAGGGCTTCAAAAAAAAAGTTTTTTTTTAATGGTTGACTCATGAATGGAATTATTAGCATTCTTTAGTTTGCTTCGATGTGTTTTCTGATTCTTCTGTAACAAGCATGCATTGCTTTTGTAATAAGAAAATAATAAAAGATTAAAAAGACCTTGATTTTCAGATTTTTTTTCTAAGTGACCCCTAAACAGTCAACATTTACTTTATTCCAACAAAACCCTTATTGTTGGATATCCCTTGAAAAATAAATTATGTTGGGAAAATATGAAATAAAAGGAAAATAGAAGCCCAGAAAAATACTAGGAGGATAAAAAGGACAAAAATGCTTAATCATGTAAAGGACAGACAACAAACTGATAATATAAATAAATCTTAGTTTAACCCAAACAGCCCTTTGCAACAGATCTTTTGCATCATACTTCTTTCAGTCAAGAGCACTTGAAGTAACAGATACTACTTTTAGACACAAAGTAAAACCTAATATAAGCTGAAACAAAAAGAAATTTAAGGATATGTAAGACAATGAAAAATCTTTACACTTACCTAAGGAAACAAAATATTTCATTTGATAACAAAACTGAAAAGTTGTAAAGTTAGACAATCCATGTTATTACCTCTGTTGGTCTTTTGCTGAGTGGATTTCACTCGAGTTGCTTTTACTTCCTTGACAGGAGTTATGTATACATCTTTATTCTTTTCTATTAAAGGAAATAATACTGTTATTAAAAATAGCCTCATAAAATATGAGCAAGTCAGTGAAAGTCAGTCCCAACAGCAGCTACTGAAAAATGTACCATAAATAAATGTTCTAAGTGTGAACACTGGAAAATAACCAAGCAAAACTCTTAGGAACATAGCAGGCATGGTATGGTGAGAAATGTACACAAAAAATCTATACAAGTACAATAAACCACTTATCAGTAATATTAATACACTTTCCCAAGTGAATTTTTTTTTCCCTTACTGCTGTTTGTTTTTTTTTTTTTTTTAATTTTAAAATCTTTAATTCTTACATGTGTTCCCAAACATGAACCCCCCTCCCACCTCCCTCCCCATAACATCTCTGTGGGTCATCCCCATGCACCAGCCCCAAGCATGCTGTATCCTGCATCAGAGATAGACTGGCGATTCTATTCTTACATGATAGTATACGTGTTAGAATGCCATTCTCCCAAATCATCCCACCCTCTCCCTCTCCCTCTGAGTCCAAAAGTCCGTTCCCAAGTGAATTTAATTAGAAAAACTTTTCTTCCATTTCTGACATCTATCACTTAGATGTTAGAGGAGAATCTTAATACTCAGGTTACTATATCGTTACCATCTTCACTCTGAAGAACAGTCATAGCTGTGATGTCATCCTGTGCTGCTACAGCTTGGTCACTATGTTCTTTCATTCCTTTTTCTAACTGAATCTTGATTTTCTCCAAAGCTCTTAGACATGTTCTATCTTTTACTTGCTATAATAGAAAAAAAAAATTTTATGCAGCATTTTTTTATGCAGCATATTTTTTAATGCAGCATTTTCTAACCTTTTAAAAAACTATATAATGACAAAATTAATAAAGCATTCTAAAAATTCTATTAAATTTATGAAGGAAATATTTACTTCAAGAAAGGAAAAATACTAATGTATATATAAATTTAATAGAATGTAAATTCTACTTTGATTAAAAAAAATATATACACATTAAGAGTGACTAGAAACTATTTACCTCCAGAATCTCATTCAACACAACCAGAAGATCTTTAGCAAGTTCGCTGCTGAGTTCTAAAGAACTCAAAGCTTTCGTATAGACCCGAACTTCTGGTGAATATGGACATGTTAGGATCTCATTGCAAATTTTCATAGCCAGATTGTCATGAACTGTTAAGGCCTGGCAAATCAAGAGAAAAATACTGGTGAATTGAAATGGTATCTTTATAATACAGTCCTACATATCATTTCCAACTAATGATCTTGTCATAATCCCAAAATGTCCAAAACAAAATTAACATAGTCCTCCCCATGTGAGCTCCCCTTCTTATAGTAGATGCTGTGGTACAATGTGTACTGAACCATTCACTCTCCAGGCTACCATGAGTTTTAGAGGTTAAAGGTTCCCAGGGTAGACTGAACCAGGCTGAAGACAATGGGCTTTGCTTAAGGTCACACTGCCTCCCCAAGGGCTAATCCACATTCAGTAACTCGTAGATGTGTAGGTACAACAGCCCAGCCTTATCTCAATTTCGGACAAAGCAAAGAACAATGCCAATTCTGGAACTTCCTGTGAGATCGGCTGAGGCCTTCAGACTGCATGACAGTTCCATCTCTCCCTCTGCCCAATCTATTCCCTTCACTCCTCCAGGATGCTGCTCATCAGAGTGCACCCTGACGTCAACAGGCTCTTGAGGTCTTCTGTCACCCATACCTAGGACCTCAGAGTTACCTTGGATTCTTCCAACTCCCCCGCCTCAAACAAAGCTCTTTCTGCTAGGCTTCTGTACCAGCAACTTTTTTTCTATATCAATTTCTACTACTTTTTACTATTACTTTCTATTCTCTTTCTATAAGCATTTATTTCCTAAAACCAATTTTTTAACTGCTCTCTTTATTAATATTCTCTATTCCTCTTACCAACTCACCACACCTAATGAAACTGACAATCAAATTAATCTTCCCAATAATGACTGTTATCCCATTAAGCCTTTCATTATACTCCCTGCCAATAGAGTCAACTCCAAATTCCCTATCCTAATGTTCTGCCCTAAAAGGCCTATTCAGGATCCTTAGCTGTAAAGATTTTTCCACAGTTCCCCAATATGACTTGTAAAACCAGCTACATTTGATCACCTGCACTGAGTCTTTTTCTCTATCCAAACCACTCCTCAAATCCAAACAAAGCCCAAGTGAATTTTATTCAGTCAGATTTAAAACCAGTAATGCTGAACTTATCATCCAAACCACATGAAACCTGCCATCTTCTAAAGCACTTAGCTATATCACTGACCCTTACTATATTTTGTCTTAATTTTCGTAATCTTCTTTCTAATAACATGTAACTTAGTAACTCAAATGAGGTATGCAGTCACTAAATATCAAAAACTAAAATATCAATTAAAACAGAAGACCAATACGTTCAACTTAATACGCTGACATCTGAAATAATTCATAACACATTAACTTTCAATATGGTGAATGTTTGATCAAATGATATTAAAGGGTTAAAAACCAGCTTACATTTAATTTGTGGGAGAGTATGCACTAACTGTATCTTCTCTAAATTAAAAACAAAACTAAGCTTCAGGTGAGTTTCATCCTTTGAATTCCCCTTCCTTGTATCAGAAACATAGCAGGTAAATCAATAATTGAGCACTCAATGAGCCCTACATACAGGTCATTATTCAGAATGAGTAACAGCCAGCACGAGGCGGGGAGGGGATGGTAAAAATGATGAATTGTTGGTAATTTCCATTCAGTAGCAAAACTGTTAGCACTTTTATTTTTATATGATATCTCCCCATTTCCCAAAAGGCCTTTTTTAATTAAAATGTAGTGAATTTGCAACATTATGTTAGTTTTTAGGTGCATGACAGTTATTCATTATTTTTATAGATCATACTCCATTTCAAATTATTTTAAAATAATGGCTACATTTCCCTGTGCTGTACAGTATATCCTGGTAGTTTATTTTATAAATAGTAGTCTGTGTCTCTTAATCCCTTATCTCTATCTTATCCCTTCCCTCTCCTCTCTGATAACCACTAGTCTCTACTTTATATCCGTTTGTTTTGTCATATTCATTCTTTTTATTTGTTAGATTCCACAAATAAGTAATTAACAGAGTATTTGTCTTTGTCTGAATTATTTCAGACAAATTATTTAAGACAAAATACCCTCTAGGTCCACCGACACAGTTGCAAAAGACATTTTTCTCTTCTTAGTGTCATGTACTACCACATACACCAGAAATCTTAAGATCAATATGCAGCCTCTCCATTTTAAAGAAACTATCAGAAGGATTATTTTACCAAAACAACAGTGACCTGCATGCTAGTTACTACCCTTACCATCCATAGGCTAATGTACTCACCCACCTGATAATCTTGGGAATTCTTGGCCTGAGGATTTAACCCACTTGGTCTTGTCAAATCTACAAGTAACTCAGCAACATTAGTGATATCTATTTCAGCTAGAGGAGAAGATGCAGGGGCATTGGCCAGTGTTTGCAGAGTTGGAAGAAAGGCTTCCTCAAAACATTCCTGGTTAGTCCTATTGAAAAACAATTCAAGGTATGTTAGCAAAGAAAAAGCAAATGATTCTTTAAAAACAACATTATATGCAAAATTCACCCTATCAAGATATAGTACATGTTTATCTAGGACAGAGCCAAATAATTCAGGTAGATAGAATCTAGGTAAATTCTTCTCATTTACCACTGAAGAAAAAGAAAACTAACAGCAAAATACTATAAATATGACTCATGAGGAGCCTGGATTCAATTTCAAGCTAGACTTTGGTTTATCAATATGACTAAATACCTGCTTGCATAAGCAAACATGGGGAAGAACACGCCTAGGCAATGTCGAAGTCGAACATCCTCTTCAGTCACAGGATTGTACCATAACAAGACAAGATGAGAAAGAATCCTGCTGCTGACCAAAAGTCCAGAGAACATCAGCTTGGCTAGTCCTTCTGCAGCTCCTGTCCTGAGTTCAGACACCTATTAAAAATGACTTTCATTAAAAGAAAATTTTTATTTGTATTAATACTTCCCTTTTAGGCCTTACATTGTAGCCCATCCTACAGTACTTTTATATAAATTTATCCAAAAGTATTCATGTTATTATGATTATTTAAAGGTACATAAGAGGATTTTATTTCTTCTTTTTAGGTTAAGGCTATGTGACGAACTATTAGTCTAGCTATAAATTCCCTTTCAACTCTTCAGAAGAACAAAAAGAACCAAAAGGTAATACTGTGAAACCAGAAACCAAAACCATATGTATTAAACAATTATCATGGTGCTAAGATATAGAAAACTTTCAACAACAGTCTCTACCATCAGAGAAGGTGCCTATAAATGAAAGTTCCACAGGCAGGACTGGCAATATGTGTGAATAACAGGTAAAATGTGAATAGAAGGTACACAAAAAGAAAAAGGCATTGCTTAAAAAGGGTAACCAAAACAAAACTAGAGAAAAAAATGAAAAAAAGGTAGTGGTATTCAAACAGAGATACAGGTATGAAAGAGTAGTAGTTTAAAATACTGGCTACTGCGCCTCAATTAGATTCAAGCCTCTGATACTTCCTAGTTGCATGATCTGATCTTATGCATATTACTTAACTTCTTTGTGCCTCACTTTTTTCATGTATAAAAAATGGGATAACAGAAGTACTTACAACAAAAAACAAAGAATATATGTAAAACTCTTAGAAGTGCCATCCACACAGTAAACCCTTAACAAATGTCAGTGATTATTTTTACTACAGATAGAAAGTAAGTTTTCTTAGCAATCAGATTAGAGAGACCTTGAAAGTTAGGTAAAGAAATTCACCCTCAATGAGGTAGGATATCGTTGAAGATTTTTGAAAGAGTACTTAGACAAATGAGATTTCAGAAAAATAATGTTGACAGGTCATAGATTATTTAACTAGATTCTGTGACGTATATGCAGACTACATCATACGAAATGTTGGGCTGGATGAAGCACAAGCTGGGATCAAGACTGCCGGGAGAAATATCAATAACCTCAGATACAGAGATGACACCACCTTTATGGCAAAAAAAAAAAAAAAAACAGAGGAACTAAAGAGCCACTTGATGAAAGAGAAAGAGAACAATGAAAAAGGTGACTTAAAACTCAACATTCAAAAAATGAAGATCATGGCATCCAGTCCCAACACCTCATGGCAAATAAATGGGGAAACAATGGGAACAGTGACAGACTTTATCTTTTTGGGCTTCAAAATCACTATAGGTGTGACTACAGCCATGATATTAAAAAGACAATTGCTCCTTGGAAGAAAAGCTATGACCAACCTAGACAGCATATTAAAAAGCAGACACATTTCTTTGCCTACAAAGGTCCATATAGTCAAAGCTATGGTTTTTCCAGTAGTCGTGTGGATTTAAGAGTAGGACCATAAAGAAAGCTAAGCACTGAAGAATTGACACTTTTGAGCTGTGGTGTTAGAGAAGATGCTTGAGAGTCCCTTGGACTGCAAGGAGATCAAACCAGTCAATCCAAAAGGAATTCAATCCTGAATATTCACTGGAAGGGCTGAAGCTGAAGCTCCAATAGTTTGCCCAACTGATGCAAAGACCTGACTCACTGGAAAAGACCCTGATGCTGGGAAAGACTGAAAGCAGGAGGAGAAGAGGATAACAGAGGATGAGATGGTTGGATGGCATCACTGATTCAATGGACATGAGCTTGAGCAAGCTCCAGGAGTCAGTGATGGACAGGAAAGCCTGGTGTGCTGCAGTCCATAGGGTCACAAAGAGTCAGACACGACAGAGCAACTGAACAACAATGTTGACAGGCCATAATCCGGGAATGAAAGACAAGTCTAAACTAGAAGGGACAGAAGGGAAAACAGTGGAATGAGAAAATACAGAAATTATTTCAGAAATTTTTTCAAAACTCAAAAATAAAGAGAAAAATATAGAGGTTGATAAGATTAATAATTGCCAGAGTACTGGCAGGTTCCTTCCACATACAAACTCATTTAGGGCTCAAAACAACCATGAGGGCAGAGACTTTGTTCCACCCAGCACTGTACTCTCAAGACCGTATAGTTACTGGCACATAAATAGCTGTCAAATACTTGTTGACTAAATTAAAAACCAGCCTGAATAAACATCATTTTTCCCATTTCAAAGATAAAGAAACAGTCCAGAGACAATAAATATCTTACTGAAGATTCAAAGATGTTACCAGAACACAAGTCTGTAAGTCTCCAATTCCAAAGGCTGCATGCCTTTCATCTTTTTAAAATTTCTAACATAGGAATTTGAATTGGGACAGGAAAACAGGTCTTTAAAGCATGTAAAGAAAACTTGTATATGGCCCAGAGGACAATTAAGAAAGTCAAGATTTTTTAGTGGTTATGACAAAAATAAAATCAAAGTCACAGAATCTAGTGAAGCCAGAAAGAGATTAATGAACCTGTACTATTTAAAAAAAAAAAACCCAAAAAACAAAACTCATTCATCTACAGTCAAACAGTGTTCCTGTTCAATAGTTTTCCATCTACACAATGTCAGCAAACCCACAGCACTGGATAAGTCCCAACAAGAAGTCAGTCTTATCACTTGGCTAGTAACTTAAAACTTAAGAAAATACTAATAAGGACTTATTTCCACCAATTTATAGTCAAAATGTGATGTCAAAAACTGTTACATTAAATATTAATTTTAAAAAGGTCAACTCATCAAAAAGATACTTATAAACATAAAACAGAGCCCCAAAATATCTGGAATACATTGATGGAACTGTAGGCAGAAGACAGCTCGAAAATAATAACTGAAGACGTTAATATGCCACTTTCCATAATGAATAGAACAGCTGGAAAGACCAATAAGGAAGTAGAGGACTTAACACCATAAACCTACCAAACATACAAAACACTCCCCCCAGCAACAGTAGGCTACACAGTCTTCTCAAGTGCACTGGAACATTCTCAAGAATAGAGCCTGTATTAGACCCAAAACCAGTCTCAACAAATTCATAAAGAATGACATCAAACAAAGTATCTTCTCCAACTACAATGGAAAACAGTGAAAAGCGTAACAAAAGAAAACTGTAAAATTCACAAGTATGTAAATTAAACAATATATTCTTCTTACACACCAACAGGTCAAAGTAGTCATCAAAATGAAAATTAGAAACTACTTAAATAGATGAATAAAAATAAAAAACACAGAAACTTTTGATATGCACCAAAGTGTTCAGAGGAAAATTTATAGCAGTAAATGTCTACATTAAAAAAAAAAATCTAAAACCAATAAGCTAACTTTACATCTTAGAGAACTAAAAAAAGAGACAGAAAATTAGAGGGAAAAACAAACTCAATGAAACTGGAAGTTGGTTCTTTGAAAAGATCAACACACTTGAAAAACCTTTAGTTATATTGACAAAAAAAAGACACAAATAACTAAAATCAGAAATGAAAGCAGAACATTACAACTAGCCTTACAGAAATAAAAAGGATTATAAACATAATACTAAGAACTGAATATCAACAAATTAAACAACCTAGATGAAATGAACCACATCCCAGAAACACACAAATTGCCAAAAGGGCTTAAAAAATAGAAAATCTGAATACACCAGTAAAAAAATACATAGATTGAATAAGTAAATCAGAAACTTCTCCAAAAGAAAACTCTAAGACTAGATGTGTTCACTGATAAATTTTACCAAATATTTAAAGAACTGACAGCAATCTTTCTCAAAGTCTTCCTAAAAAACAGAAGAGGAGAAAACAATTCCTATCTCAATTTATGAGGTCAGTATCACCCTGACACCCGGCACACAAAGACAATGCAAGGAAACTATAGATTAATTTCCCTTATGAATACCAATGTAAATAATCTTTACCAAATTACTAGCAAATCAAAACAAACAACATATTAAAAAGATTATACAACATAACTCAGTGAGATTTATCCAAAGAATGCAAGGGTGGTTCAATATAAGAAAATGAAGCATTATAATGTACCACAGCAATTTTTTAAAAAAAGATCACATGATCGTTTCAATTCACAGAGAAAAATCATTTGACAAAATTAGACATGCTTTTATGGTTAGGGGAAAAAACCTCAGAGAAATAAAAATAGAATTTCTTTAAAACGATAAAGGGCATTTATGAAGAATCCACATTATAGTCAACAAAGACTGAAAACTTTCCCCCTGAGATCAGAAACAGGACAAGGATGCCTTCTTTAACCACTGCTATTCAAGACTGTACAGCAAGTTCTAGCCAGAACAATTAGACCAGAAAAAGAAAGAAAAGATATTCAAATTGAAAAGGAAGAATTAAAACTGTCTCTTCACAGATAACTTGATCTTAGAGAGGAAATGCCAAAGAATAAACACACAGAGAAACTACAAGAGTTAGCAAATGAATGCAGCAAAGTTGCACGATACAAACTTAAATCAATCCACACACAAAGATACAGCTGAGTTTCTATACAACATGAAAGAACAATCCAAACAAGAAATTAAGAAAATAATTCCATTTACAATAGCACCCAAAATAAAATATACAGGAATAAATTTAACCAAGGAAGTAAAAAACATGGACCCAGACACCTATATAACATTTTTGAAAGAAATCAAAGACAACCTAAATACAAGTAAAGACATTTGAGTTAATGGATTGGGAAACATTAAGATAGCAATACTGCCCCAATGCAATCTACATATATTCAATACAATCACTATCAGAATTCCAACAGACTTTTTTGCAGAAATGAAAAAGTCAATCCTCAAATTCATAAGAACTTCAAGGTACTTCAAATAGCCAAAACAATACTGAAAATAATGAGCTGAAGTTGGAAAACTCAACTCCCTGGTTTCAAAACTTACTATGAAGTTACATGAATCAAGAGAGTTTGGTACTGGCTCAGGATGGACAGACAATGAAAAAGAACTGAGAATCCAGAAATAAACCCATATACTGATGATCAATTGACTCTCTGATCCTCCACAATGGTGCTAAAACAATTCAGTAGGAAAAGAATAATCTCTTCAACTAATGGTGCTGAGACAACTGGATGCCCACAGTTAAACCAATGAAACTGGACTTCTACCTCACACCACCTACTGAGATATTACCTGAAAATGCACCAATACATCTAAATCAAAAGCTAAAGGAGTAAAACTTTTAAAAGAAAATAAAACTTTCATGGCTTCTGATTAGACAGTGTAGTCTTAGACAAAACACCAAAAGCACAAGCAACAAAAGATGAATTAGCCTTCATGGAAACCTAAAACTTCATAAAAATCTAAGAACATTATTAACAAAGTAAAAGGCCCAATCTAAAAATGGGCAAAGGATGTGAATAGGTATTTCTCTAAACAAGGCATACAAATAGCCAAAAGGCACAGGGAGATACTCATCACTAGTCACTAGGGTAATTTAATTCAAAACTACAGTGAGGTGCCAATCCAATCTACTAAAATAGCTGAAAATTTCAATAACAATTTTCTCATATTAATTTTAATAACAAACAATAAAATTGTTTAAAATAACAAGTGTTGATAAGGATGGAACCCCTGTTCATTGTTGGACACAGGGAATGTAAAGTAGTTCAGCTGCTATGAAAACCAGTTTGGCAGGTCCTCAAAAAATTTTCCTACAGAAAAAACAGAGGGTAGTAAGCTCCTTAATATAGGCGACAAAAGCAAAAATAAACAAGTGGGACTATATCAAACTGAAAATCATCTCCACAGCAAAGGAAATCATCAACAAAATTAAAAGACAGCCTATGGAATGGGAGAAAATATTCACAAATTATATATCTGATAAAGGATTAATATCCAAAATTATATATAAAGAACTTTACTACAACTCAATAGCAAAACCAACAATTTGATTAATTGTTGTTCCCTGGTGGTCCGCCTTCCCGGCGGCTAAGTCCAGTTGTCAAGACTCCACCTTCTACTGCAGGGGGCGTTGGTTCAACCTTTCTGACTTCAGATTATACTACAAAGCTATAGTCATCAAGACCGTACTGGCACAAAAAAAAGAAATACAAACAAATGGAACAAGACAGAGAGCCCAGAGGTAATCCCATGCACCTATGGATTCCTTATTTTTGACAAAGGAGGAAAGAATATACAATGCGGCAAAGAGAGTCTCTTCAGTAAGTGATGCTGGGAAAACTGGACAGCTACTTTAAAAAAATGAAATTAGAACAGTTCCTAACACCATACACAAAGATAAGACTCAAAATGGATTAAAGACCTAAATGTAAGACCAGAAACTATAAAATTCCTAGAGGAAAACACAGGCAGAACACTGACATAAATCACAGCAAGATCTTCTATGACCCACCAGAGTAATGGAAATTTAAAAAAAATAAACACGTTAGGACCTAATTAAATTTAAAAGCTTTTGCACAGCAAAGGAAACTATAAACGAAGTAAAAAGACAACCTTGAGAATGGGGAATAAATAACAGTAAATGAAAGAACTGACAAAGGATTAATCTCAAAAATATACAAGCAGCTCATACAAATCAATAACAACCAAAACAATCAATCAAAAAATGGGCAAAAGACCTAAACAGACATTTCTCCAAAGACATGCAGATGTCTAACAAATACATGAAAAGATGTTTAACATCATTCATTACTGGAGAAATGCAAATCAGGACTACAATGAGATATTACCTCATAGTGGTCAGAATGGCCATCATCAAAAAATCTACAAACAATAAATGCTAGAGAGGGTGTGGAGAAAAGGGAACCCTCCTGCACTGTTGGTGGGAATATAAATTGACACAGCCACTATGGAGAAAAGTATGGAGACTCCTTAAAAAACTAGGAATAAAATCACCATGACTCAGCAATCCCATTACTAGGCATATATCCTGAGGAAACCAAAAGTGAAAAAGACACATGTAACCCAATGTTTACTGCAGCTCTATATGCAATAGCTAGGACATGGAAGAAACCTAGATGTCCATCGACAGATGAATGGATAAAGAATCTGTGCTCTCACACGCATGCTCTCTCTCTCTCTCTATATATATATATATATAAAATATACATATAAGTATATGATGGAATATTACTCAGCCATAAAAAGGAACATACTTGAGTCAGTCCTAATGAGGTGGATGAAGCTAGAGCCTATTATACAAAGTGAAGTAAGTCAAAAAGAGAAAAACAATTATCGAATACTAATGCATATATATGGAATCTAGAAAGATGGCACTGATGAACCTATTTGCAGAGCAGCAGAGGAGACACAGACAATAAGAACAGACTTATGCGCACGGCGGTGGGGAGAAGGAGAGGGTAGGAGGTGTGGTGAGAGTAACATGGAAACATACATCACCATATATAAAATAGTCAATGGGAATTTGCTGTATGACTCAGGGAACTCAAACTAGGGTTCAGTAACAATCTAGAGGGGTGAGATAGGGTGGGAGGTGGGAGGGAAATTCAAGTGGGATGGGACATGGGTATATCTGGCAGATTCACGTTGATGTTTGGCAGAAACCAATGCAATACTGTAAAGCAATTATCCTTCAATTAAAAATAAAATTTTAAAAAAATGAGCAGAGGAATTGATAAACATTTTTTGAAAGAAAATATACAAATGGCTGACAGGCACATGAAAAGGTGCTCAATACCACTAATCACCAGGAAAACACAAAACAAAGGTAAAATGAGGGAATTCCCTGGTGATCCAGTGGTTAAGATTCCACCTTCCAACGCAGAGGGCATGGATTTGATCCCTGCTCGGGGTAACTAAGATCCCACATGCTATATGGTGCTAGAAGAAACCTGAATACTTCTATGCAAAAAAAAAAAAAAAAAAAAACCCAGCAACAACTGATCATACCTTGTACCACAAGCAAAAGATTAACTCAAAAATGAATAAAAACCAAAATGCAAAAACCTAAAAAGAATTTAAGGGAAAAAAAAAACAAAACACCACAATGAGATATCACCTCACACTGTTAAAATGGTTTTATCAAAAAGACATTTGGCAAGGATGTGAAGAAAAAAGAACCTAAGTGCAGTCTTGGTGGGAATGTAAACTGGTGTAGTCATTATGAAAAGTAGAATGAAATTCTTCAAAACAGTAAAAACACAAATACTACATGATTCAGCAATCCCATTTTTGGGTATACATCCAAAGGAAATGAAAAGAGACTCTTGAAGACATATCTGCACTCCCATGTTCACTGTAGCTTTATTTACAAGAGCTAAGATATGGAAACAACTTATGTGTCCATTAGTGAATGAACAGAGAAGATGTGAGATATATAGTGCAATATTATTCAGCCATAAAAAAGGAAGGAAATCCTGCCATTTGCAACAACAGGACTAGACCCCGAGGACAATATACTAAGTGAAACAGCCCAATAAATACTTTCTTGGTATCACTTATATGTAGAAATCTTTCAAAAAGTTAAACTCAGAGAAACAGTAGAATGAATAGTAGTTACCACAGATTGGTGGGTGGGGGCAAATATAGAGAGGGTGGTAAAAGGGTGTATTTTCAGCTATAAGAAGTTCTATTATACCTTAAAAAAAAAAGATGAATAAGTTCTCGAGATCAAATATAAAATATGGTGGCAAATGATAACACTATAGTATTACTAAAATTTGCTGAGAGAACATAAATGTTCTAACTTTAAAGAGAAAGAAAGGTTGAGGATATATTAAGCAATTAGTTGGGATGAGGAGCAGAAGCAAAATCCTAAAACAGCAAAGAAGAATTAATATATGACCTGGTAACCCTACTTCTAGAAATATACTCAAAAGAACTGAAAATAGCTACTCAGCCATACATATCTTCATAGCAGCACTATTCACAACAACCAAAGGTGGAAACAGTCCAAATATCCTTCAGTGGATGAATGGCTAAACAAATTGTGGTATATACATAAAACAGAATATTATTCTGCCATAAGAAGGCTTGAGACACAAGTCACAACATAGATAAATCTTGAAAAAAAGCTAAGTGAAAGAAAGTAGACAGGAAGTCAAATATTATATGATTCCATTTATAGGAAATATCCAGAAGAGTTATATCCATAGAGACAAAATGCAAATTGATGGTTGTTACAGGCTGTTAGAAGGAGACACTGGGAGCAACCACTTAATCTTTGGAGATATAAAAATGTTTTAAAAATTAGAGGCAGTGGTTGCACTACACTGTCAGTTAATTGTTCACTCTAAAATTGTTACTCTATGTTATATCAATTTCATCTCAATAAAAATTAAAAATTTTGTAATTTAAATGTTTATAGATGCTTTAAAAATGTAGTTAATGAGTATCTTAAGGAAAGAGATCTAAGCCCATACCATATCTTAGAACTTGTACCCACTCAATATAAGATTATTTTAAATTATTTCTTAAGACTCTTTGGGAGGGCTTCCCTGGCAGTCCAGTGGTTAAGACTCCGTGTTTTCAGTGCAGGGGGTGGAGTTCAATTCCTGGTCGAGGAACTAAAATCCCCATGCCGTAATAGAAAAAAAAAAAAAGAAAAAAAAAAAAACTCCTGGGTAAGAAATTTGTAAGTCATAGACCATAAGACAGAGAAAAAAGATGAAAAACAACAACCTCCCAATAGTCATTTCATTTTTGTTTACACTTCAATTCTCTAAACATGTAATTTGATAGTGGGAAATTAGGTATATTACAAGTGAAAGCATTTAATTATGATATTCAAAAGGCAAAAATTTTAAAAATGCCAGCCAAGTTTAAACTTCAGCTTAAAAAACTAAAAAGAACATAAACATATACACGCTAAAAATGACCTTGCACACTAACAGGGCCATGATTATTTCTTACCTCACTATCCAAGAAATCAGAAAGTAGTTTCAGAACATTCTTGGCTATAGCTGTCTCTTCTTCAGATTCTTTTGACTCTTGCTCTTCATTGGAATTTACTTCTGCACCTTCCTTTTGAGTAGCTTTGATTTTTTTAGTTTTAAATGGTTCAAATCCAAATGTCATCAGTTGATCAAAGATTGCCTTTAAAGCACTTATTTTTATTGTCACATCATCAATTTGCAAAACCTAAATTGAAACAACATCCCCCACCAAAAATAAATGAGGTACACTTTCATTCTGTTCACACAACATAAAATTAACATATATCTTAGTCTAATTTCAACAGTGTCACGTCTACATATAATATTTTAAAAAACTTAATTAAAATTTATTCTAAAGTTATTGTTATTTATACCATGACACTTAGTTACATTTCTTTCAGAAAAAGTTCATCAGTCAGTAAAAATTTCCTGAACTAGAATCAAGCAGAATTATTTGTTCCTTTTATATATAAAAATGTGTATGAGTATATGTTCAATGAGTATATGTTCAACTATGATTTTATTATGTTTTTAAGATCTAGAAAAACTGTTCTATTATATTGTAATTGTTTAGGGCTATTTATAAAGACAAAAATATTACATCCTAACTAATGAAAAGCATTTACTGGAACATCAGTATTCCTCTAAGCTATGAAGCTTCATTAAAGACAACTTTTTTTTCTTATTAGTGCGATAAATTCAGATTTCATTAATCATCAATTAATTTTCATCGAACTGGAAGGAAGTAAATCACAAAACCCAGCAGTTTGTATGAGTATCTTAAGTTAAGAAAACTGAATTCCTATAAACTAAATTTAAAAGCCAAGAAAAAAGCAGAGTTGAATATTTCTACTATGAAGAAATTTACTATTGGTATGTTCTCTAATGTACTTAAATTTTGGTCATTGATATGCTTGATTGATTGATAAGCTATACAGCTTAGCCCATAGAATGAAAAAAAAAAATATATCACCAGCAGGTCTGTCAAATAAATGAATTGAGAAAAATGGCTCAGAATTACAAAACTTAATTTCAAGATATATCTATTACATTTTCTTATGTCAAGACTTGCAAATTTTCCAAATCCAAACGCTTATTTCTAAGAATGTACTGTCATGACCATCCTCTACAAATTTTAAACACACTACTCTCTCAACAGCATCTTGGCTTTCCTTGCCCTTTTCAGTCCTTTACTGGCTAGCAACAGCTCTTTAATTGGATATTTTTTAAAGAAAGATTTTAAAATTAAGTAATTTCCCTCTTCTGCCTTTCTAACAAGTGTGGATATATTTCTTAAATCAGTTTCTGCTAGTCAAACTTGATTAAAAAAAAAAATGATTTCTTACTTTCCCAAAATATAGCTCTTTTCCCTTAATCTAAAATCTTCCAATGATAGCTCTGAAAATACCTTAATAAACAACTGAATCTGCTATAGTTAAATTCTTTTGATTGCAAATCCTTTTGAAAATCTAATAAAAGTCCACCCCAGAATAACATTCAAAACAGAGGCAAAATTCCATATACAATTTATTTTACTGCATTTGTATCTGGTATCACTCAGATTTTTAATGTACAAAAAATTATATTGTTATTTTTCAGACAAACATTAATAGCCAGTCCCTGAAAAAAGTTCAGAGATCAAAGTTAAAAGTTAAAAAAAAAGGTCAATTTTAATTCCACGACAAGGCTACTATTAAGTATTTTGATTTGATATTAAGGTAAAATTATGAAATGGTCTTGATAGGGAACATTCATTTATTTTTCACATGAACTTGCTTTTGGCAATTCTTTTCACTATAGAAAATTATACAGGAGAAAACAACACTCCTATAGCTCTGTCAAATGGGGGATAAGTTTAGTATTAAATAACTTCCTAATGCTCCAGGACACTCTTAAGCATTAAATTCATATTACATTTCTTCTAAGATGACCAAAACACTTATTATTCATGTCGTTGTCACACTGTATTAGTCACTCAATTGTGCCCTACTCCTTGTGACCCCATGGACTGTAGCCCCTTAGGCTCTTCTGTCCATGGTATTCTCCAGGCAAGAATACTAGAGCTGGGTTTCCATTTCCTTCTCTATATTATTCATGTTATATTAACAAAATTTAAAAAGATCAAAATTCACATTTCAAATTTGAAAGTCAAGTGCATGACTATACCTTTGGAATGAGTTCTAGGCTTTTTTTTTTTTGCTGCAGTACTAGAAATTTTATATAATTGTCTAACTTTAACCTCCTCTATCAGCATTCCAATTTGAAAACAACTTGTAAATTTTCAGAAGTACTCATAATGGTATATAGGGCATCTTGATAAATGTTTTACCTCATTTTTAGAGTCAGAAAGCACTGTACTTAGTAAGCTAGACATAAATGAATCCTTCACTATCAAATGTTCCAGTAAGATTTTTCTTCCACTTAAAAAAAAAAGTGATGACTAGGGGTCAATCTAGGAGAAGGCAATGGCACCCCACTCCAGTACTCTTGCCTGGAACATCCCACGGACGGAGCCTGGTGGGCTGCAATCCATGGGGTCATGAAGAGTCGGACACAACTGAGCGACTTCACTTTCACTTTTCACTTTCTTGCACTGGAGAAGGAAATGGCAACCCACTCCAGTGTTCTTGCCTGGAAATCCGAGGGACAGGGGAGCCTGGTGGGCTGCCGTCTATGGGGTCGCACGGAGTTGGACACGACTGAAATGGGATTTCTTTGGAAATAATGATGCTAAAGCTGAAACTCCAGTACTTTGGCCACCTCATGCGAAGAGTTGACTCATTGGAAAAGACTCTGATGCTGGGAGGGATTGGGGGCAGGAGGAGAAGGGGACGACAGAGGATGAAATGGCTGCATGGCATCACTGACTCGATGGACATGAGTCTGAGTGAACTCCGGGAGTTGGTGATGGACAGGGAGGCCTGGCGTGCTGCGATTCATGGGGTCGCAAAGAGTTGGACACAACTGAGCAACTGAACTGAACTGAACTGAAATGACTTAGCAGCAGGGGTCAATCTACACTTCACTACCCTTCCTCTACAAAGCCAAGAAATTGAAGTTGAGAACTTACTTGTTTAATTTCTTAGCAAAATCTCTTTGAAAATGTAGGATTTTATTTCCTGGGTATCTATAAAGCCAATAAAATTCACAATAGTAGATGGGACTCCTTTTAGAATTACTAGTAGAATCACTGATGCCAATACCTGCTGATTTAAATAGTAATGGGAGATTTATTCTACATCTTGGAGCAAAACCAGATATATGGCTAAGTGCTATAAATGATTCATCTGGTCAAAGAACAAAATCTTTCTCCCAGTTTGAAAAAAAACTATACACCATTTTAAAGATAATACGTGACATTCCAAGTTTCCAAAAGAATCTCACATAATAGAAATTTTACTCTGATAACAAGCATGGGCTGATAAATATAAAAAAAACAACATTAGGAATTTAATCCTTGTACATTAAATGAACTGATTAGATGCGAAGTACTCCAAAAAAGGAAATTATAACCAAACACTGAAATCTCTGAGATCTTTAAAAAAAAAAAAAGTATGGTTTAAATTTTTTTTCCTTTGATACAAGTCACAAACAGTTTGATCATTTCCAGAACACATGACTTACCCATGTCTTCCCTAACTGTATGCTTTCTTTTTCTTGGCAATATCATATGCAACATTAAAGGAAGTTTCATTTGGGCCTAGCTTTACTTGGAAAATACACTTCCCTCCATCTCCCTACATTGTCACAAAAGGACAGTGTGATTCATGTAGCACTTGGTATTGTCAAATGTAGTGGAATAAAAAAGCTGCAAGGTATTTTTGTGCAAATTGCTTGCCAACAGGTAAATGGGAGCACTTTTCGTGTTAACTTGAAAATAACATGTGAGATATCTTTCAGGAAGATTATTTTAAAAGACTCAACCCAATCAATAGCTGAATTTCCCCCAAGATCAAAAATTCCTTGCTGCTTTTTTATCCCACTACATTAGACAAGAGATGGAGGGAAGTATATTTTCCAAGTAAAGCTAGGACCAAATGTTAAAAACAGATGTCCAAAGGAGCTAAAAAGTCAAATACATTCCACTGATACACTAGACTTAATCCCCTCTTGTCTACTCAATAGCACTCAAGCAGCTGAGCACCCTCTCTTCCCTATATTTTCACTTTTTTTGTTTCATGTGGGTCATTCTCATTAGGGTAAACAGGCTTTAATTTTCTCCATCTTAAAAAAAATTGAAACCAAAAAAACTTTTTTTTACCCCATATCCTCTCTTGCTACCCCTCCATTTCTGTTACTCCTAACAAAGCATAATCTTGAAAGAACAGTCTACACTGGCTATCTCCAATCCTTCTCCCAGAATCCTCTACTCAATAATTCTCTCTTTGGATCACTCCAATAGACTTTGACCTTCACATAAACTACTTTCATGAAAGTCACCAAACACTGCCTCACTTGCCAAAAATGGTCAACCATGAAGTCTTATACCAACCTGTCACAAGCATTAGACAGTTGGGTCATCTTGGCCTCATTAAAATATCATCTTCACTTGGTTTCTAGGACGTCACACTCTTCCCTAACTATCTACTTCACCTTGGTCTTAACTGGTTCCTCCTCATCTCCCTTACCTTAAATGTTGCCTGAGCCCTAGGGAACTACAAAGTTGAGATCTCTTCTCAAACTACATGCATTTGTCAGGTAACATCCAAACTCTAGGCATCAGATACTATTATAGAATAAAGACTCCCAGATCCATGTGCTCAGTCTAGGCCTGTCTACTAGCTCCAAACCCACATCCAAATGTCTATCCAATACACACCCACTTGTATGTGATGGACAGGGAGGCCTGGCGTGCTGTGATTCATGGGGTCGCAAAGAGTCAGACACGACTGAGTGACTGAACTGAACTGTACCTCCAATTTCAAACTTACCATGTCTAAAATTGAACTCCTTGTCTCACTTACCTGCCATAAAACCTGTTATTCTGTTTTCCTTATCACAGGAAAGGGTAACTCCATCTTTCCACCTCTTCTGGCCAAATTCCTGTTTCCTTCCTCTTCTTTTTCTCACATGACACATTAAATTCATCAGCAAATTCTACAGACATCATCCTTCAGACTTAAACTACCATCACTTCTCATGACCCCCAAAATCATAACACTGGTCCAGGTCATCAATATCTCTTTCCAGGATTATTACAATACCTCATGAGTACCCGTGCTTCCATACTTATATCCCTGTAATTACTACTAGGGATCTGCAAACTATGACTTATGGACCAAATCCAGTTTGCTGCCTGCTTTTAAACAGACTCTAAGTCAAGAATAAAATTGTACATTTTTAAATGGTTAAAAACTAATATCTCATTATGTGCTAAAATTATATGAAATTTAAATTTCAAATTCCATAAGTGTAAGTTTTATTGATCTACAACTACACCTAATAATATATCTCATCTACAGATGTTTTCAACCACTACAGCAGGGCAAGAGTTCAGACAGACCATAAGCCCTGCAAAGTCTACAATATTTACTCTCTAGACCTTTATAGAAAAGATTTGCCAATCCATGGTCAAACTAACACTATACCCAGTCAGAGCATAAAAATCCTCTACTCAAAATCTTCCAGTTCCTTCCCATCTATTCACTGTGAAGCTACATCTTTATAGACTAGACATCCCTAAAGACATGGATGTCAGCTACCTACAAACTCTTTTTTCTACTATTCTTCCCTTTGTTCAGTCTGCCCTAGCCATATGAGGTCCTGCTCCTTGAACATGTAAAGCAAAATCCTACTGCAGGGCCCCCCCGCTGCTCTTCCCTCTCTTTGGAAACTTCTTAACCCAGATCTACATGGTTCATTCTCACTCCTCTCTGGTAATGGCCCAAATTTCAACTTATTAGTGAGGTCTTTCTCGATCAAACTGCTCCCACTCCCTATTCCCAGTCTTGATTTCCTTCCTCTGCTTTTTCTCCATCTGACATACTATTTACTGTCTATTTTCCACTGTGTATTTCCTCTGCAACATTTATCTTGTGTTTTTCATTACCTATTTTATTTTTTCCTAAGTTAGAATAATGCAGGGCATATTATATGCACTCAATATAATTTGCTATACGATTAATTTTAAAATAACCTTAAATAATTGAATTTCGTCTTCTACAAAAAAATTTTAATAATAGAAAAATCAAAAGATTAAAAACTGAGTTCCGAAAAGTCATCCATCATCATCAACATCAATAAGCCATGGAACAGATTAAACTTATAATACTAACACATTCAGACATACTGAGTATTTATTTCAGTAAGTATAATCATGATTTTAATCACATGATAAATCTTACCTGCAGTAGTAATACAAAGTGTTTACTTGCAAAATCCTGATTCTGCAGTCCACAGCATCCCAAACACAATACGGCCAAATTTCTTACTACAGGATGAACATTTATTATTCCAGGAAGAATCTAAAATGAATTAGAAATTAAAATAATTTTGACTAGAGGAAGAAATTTAAAACAGTATATTAAAAAGGTGGTCAAAATGAAAATTTCTGTAAGACCTCATAGATCTATTTTTTCCTCACAGATCTGCATTTTCATATATAGTCTATTAACTCAAAAAAGTAAATTGTTAAAACATAAGAATACAGTCAGAGCAAAATACAGTCCTTATATTCCCTCCACCTCCCCAAACTGACTCAGTGGCTTCCCAGTGCTCAAAGAGAAGATACATCTCCATATTGTGTAGTCTTTCCCAGTACCATCTCGTACCACACTATCCCTTGCTCTTGTTTATTCAATTGATCTGATTTCAATGTCTCCCAATTGGTGCTATCCACTAGGGACATAATGCAAGTCACATATGTCATTTTAAATTTTCTAATAGCCACATTACATTGTATTCCAAAATAAAATATTATCAACACATGTAATCAATATTTAAAAATCGAGATAATATTTTTAGCTGTGGTTTCAAAAAATTTTATAAAAAAGTGATATAACATGTTGTTTGTACTAAGTCTTTGAAACCCAATGTCTTTTTACATTTATAAATATATATTTACAATAGTTTTTAATAGTCATAGGTTTTTAATATCCACATGTTGCTGGTGGCTACAGTATTCACAAGAGTAAATCTACACCATTCTTCCCTTCCTTTTCCACATATTTAATATGCCCACTCAAATGTCACCTCAAGATCACCCTCCATGAACAGATGAAGCTCATTATCTTAAGTTAACATATGACCATAAAGCTTTTCTTCATAGCAATTATCAATGGCATAAGCTTTCACTTGTTTATTTGATTCATGTCCCCTCTCACTTGACCAAAAGATCTACCAAGGGCAGTCTACATGTGTTTTGTAAATCATGTATACTCTATCCTCAATACTGAGTGTATAGTACATGATACACTATAATAAACAATATTATTTATATTTCTCATAAAATTATTAATATTTATTCACTTTCATTTTTAAAGCACAGTAATTCCATTAAAATATTATTACTCCTATACCTAAATACCTTATTCTAAAGGTCTGGAATCTTTAGACAGATTACTTTTATATATTTAAAATCATTATGACCATTCAATTTTGTATTCTTTATTTCCTCAATATTGTATGTGTTTTCCCACATATATATATGTCTTTGTAATTACTGTTTTAATTGTGTAATTATATCATAATTTATCATTCTCCTGCAACAGAACCAGACATAAAGCACACAGCAGAATTTTAAAATACCACTTTTCACTAGAGACATCTTCTTCCTTAAAATTAAAACTAAATTCTAGAGATTTAATAGATCTAGTTTTAATCAGCTCTGGACTGTTGTAAATAATAATCGGATTTCTTTACTATATTGACAAACTCATGACAATCCAAGGAACTAGATTTTAGATCACAATTGTTGGCTGTTTCTCACTAATCCCAAGTGAAAAAACCTTGGGGAAAATCCTGGAAGAGCTTGGATACATTTAAAATTTGCTTTGGATAAGCAGCAATATTAAAAAAATACTCTAAGGCTGCATGTCTAATACCGTCACCATTAACCACATGATTGAGATGTGCTTTAAGACTTAGTATGAAGAAAAGAATTTAATTTTTATGTTGACTAACTGATGAAATTATAATATTTGGGATATACTGAGTTAAATAAATTAATATTTCACATGTTTCTTTTTAATTTTTAAATGCAGCTACTAGAAAAGTTAAAGTTAACAGGTGGTTTGCATTATATTTCTATCAGACAATGTTGTTCTAAGGCTTGCAGAATTTATATCCCTCTGAGTAAAATGGAGATTACCTATGAAGGGTTACTTTAGTAAAAAGTCTCTTAAATATGCAGTAATAAACAAATTCCTTTCACAAGGCTTACAATGTAACTTTCTCAGTCTTTCTACACAGTAAGATTCTGGTACTTTAAATATTACAATTATATCTCAGTATTCCTCTTACTATTCAAAAAATGAAGATATTCTGCATCTCTCGCCAGTATAAAATAATTTTTTTAAACTTTCTAAAAGAATAATTATAACTTATATACCAGGTCTTTTACATGCATTATCTTAATTCTCACAATATAAAGCAGCTACTACATTATTTCTTTCAACATACCAAAGATTCAATGATGCCATCCATGGTTGCACCTATACCTGTTGAAGTGGACATCTGCTTCAATAGTTCATAGCATAAAATAAGACACTTCTGTAGGGTTTCAGCATCATTCTAAAACAAAACACAAGATATTCTGCATTAGTAAGAATATAGTCTGCCCACCTCTCAAATATTTACTTTCATAGAGTTTTTTTGTCTAAGACATGTTGTCTCTATACACATTCCCTGAACAACTTTAACCACTCACATAATTTACCATTTATGAGCTAGTTCAACTATTTTCTAAAGTTTCATATTCATATAGAAAACTGCCATAAGACATTTCCTCTTATACATCCAACAGGCTTTTTAAACTCAAAATGGCCAAAAGGGAACTAATTATTACCCAAATCCTTCCTCCTGTCCAACATCCATAAATACTGCTGCCATCTACCCAGGCATCCAAACCAAAAGACCTAGGATACACTCCTGACTCACTGTTCTCCCTGTTACTAACTCCAAAACATGTTTCAAATCCAGAACTTCTTTCCATATCCCCCATCATCATGTTCAGATCACAATCATCTCAATCCTACATTACTCTAAGTCTTCAAACTAGTATGTCTGCATGAAATTAATTTCCTGAGTAACAGTGATCCTCATAAGACATAAATCTCATTTTTAGTTCTACACCATGATCTTTAAAAGGTCAACATGGTCAAACAGATGCCAAGAGTAAACATCGACATTTTAAGAATCACTGAGCTAAAATGGACAGGAATGGGTGAATTTAATTCAGATGACCATTGTATCTACTACTGTGGACAAGACTCCCTTAGAAGAAATGGAGAAGCCCTCATAGTCAACAAAAGAATCTGAAATGCAGTACGTGGGTGCAATCTCAAAAATGACAGAATGATCTTGGTTTGTTTCCAAGTAATCCAAGGCTATGCCCTAACCACTAACGTTGAAGAAGCTGAAGTCGAATGGTTCTATGAAGACCTACAAGACGTTCTAGAACGAACACCAAAAAAAGATGTCCTTTTCTTCATAGGGGATGGGAATGCAAAAGTAGGAAGTCAAGACATACCTGGAGTAACAGGCAAGTTTGGCCTTTGACTAGAAAATGAAGCAGGGAAAAGGCGAAGAGTTTTTCCAAGAGAACGCACTATCATAGCAAACACCCTCTTTCAAAAACACAAGAGACAACTCTACATATAGACATCATCAGATGGTTGATACCAAAATCAGATTGATTGTATTCTTTGCAGCTGAAGATGGAGAAGCTCTACACAGTCAGCAAAAACAAGACCAGGGGAGCTGACTGTGGCTCAGATCATAAACTCCTTACTGCAAAATTCAGACTTCACTTAAAGAAAGTAGGGGAAACCACTAGGCCATTCAGGTATGACCCAAATCAAACTCCTTATGATTACACAGTGGAAGTGACAAGTAGATTCAAGGGGTTAGATCTGATACAGAGTGTCTAAAGAACTATAGGTGGAGGTTTGCAACACTGTACAGAAGGCAGTGATGAAAACCATCCCAAAGAAGAAGAAAAGCAACAAGGCAAACCGGTTGTCTGAGGCGGCCTTACAAATAGCTGAGAAAAGAAGCGAAGCGAAAGGCAAAGAAAGGGAAAGACATAACCAACTGAATGCAGAGTTCCAAAGAATAGCAAGGAGAAATAAAAGAGCCTTGTTCAGTGAACAATGCAAAGAAACAGAACAAAAGGACAGAAAACACTAGAGATCTCTTCAAGAAAACTGGAGATTCAAGGGAACATTTCATGCAAAGATGGGTACAATAAAGGACAGAATTGGCAAGGACATAACAGAAGCAGAAGAGATTAAGAAGAGGTGGCGAGAATAAACAGAACTATATAAAAAAGGTCTTAATGACTGGGATAACCACAATGGTGTGGTCACTCACCTAGAGCCAAACATCCTGGAGTGTGAAGTCACGTGGGCCTTAGGAAGCATTACTACGAGGAAAGCTAGTGGAGGTGATGGAATTTCAGCTGACCTACTTAAAATCCTAAAAGATGACACTGTTAAAGTGCTGCACCAATGTTAGCAAATCAGGAAAACTCAGCAGTGGCCACAGAACTGGAAAAGGTCAGTTTTCATTCCAGTCCCAAAGAAGGGCATTGCCAAAGAATGCTCAAACTACCGCACAACTGTGCTCATTTCATATGGTAGCAAGGTAATGCTCAAAATCCTTCAAGATAACCTTCAACAGTACATGAACCAAGAACTTCCAGATGTACAAGCTGGATCTAGAAAAGGCAGAAAAATCAGAGATCAAATGGCCATTATCCACTGGATCACAGAAAAAGCAAGAGAATTCCGGAAAAACACCTACTTCTGCTTATCTGACTACGCTAAAACCTTTGACTGTGTGGAGTATAACAAAGTCTGGAAAATTCTTAGAGAGATGGGAATACCAGACCACCTTACTTACCTCCTGAGAAACCTGTATGAAGGTCATGAAGCAATAGTTACAACCAGACATGGAACAACGAACTGATTCAAAATTGGGGAACGAGTACATCTAGGCTGTATATTGTCACCCTGCTTATTTAACTTCTATGCAGAGTACATATTTTGAAATACTGGGCCAGATGAAGCACAAGCTGGAATCAAGACTGCCAGAAGAAATATCAACAACCTCAGATATACACATGATACCACCCTAATGGCAGAAAGCAAAGAGGAACTCAAAAGCCTCTTGATGAAGGTGAAAGAGAATGAAAAAGCTGGCTTAAAACTCAATATTCAAAAAACAAAGATCATGGCAACCCGTCTCATTGCTTCATGGCAAATAGATGGGGGGAAAATGGAAACAGTGACAGACTTCTATTTTCTTGGACTCCAAAATCACTGCAAATAGTGACTACAGTTATGAAATTAAAAGACACTTGCTCCTTGGAAGAAAAGCTATGAACAACCTACACAGTGTATTAAAAAGCAGACGTCACTTTGCCAAATCAATAAGGTCCACCTAGTCAAAGCTATGGTTTTTCCAATAGTTATGTATGGATGTGAGAGTTGGACCATAAAGAAGGCAGAGCACTGAAGAATTGATGCTTTCAAACTGTGGTGCTGGAGAAGACTCTTGAGAGTCCTTTGGACTGCAAGGAGATCAAACCAGTCAATCATAAAGGAAATCAACCCTGAATATGGAAGGACTTCTTTGGAAGGACTGATGCTGAAGCTGAAGATCCAATATTTGGCCACCTGATGTGCAAAGCCGACTCACTGGAAAAGACTCATGCTGGGAAAGATTGAAGGCAGGAAGAGAAGGGGATGAGAGAGGATGAGATGGTTGGATGGCATCACCAACTCAATGGACTGAGTTTGAGGAAACTCTAGGACATAGTGAAGGACAGGGAAGCCTGGCATGCTGCAATCCATGGGGTTACAAAGAGTTGGATACAACTTAGCAACAGAACAACAACATGATCTTTGGGTAAGGCACAATTTTTAAAAGATTGCTTATACAAGGCCTTACATGAATTGGCCCTTAAAATTTTTCCCCCAGGTTTATCTTTTACCTCTTCCCGTCAATTCTATAGTCACACAGACCTTAAGTTTTTTTTAACATAACAGGCACTCTTTAACTTCTAGGCCTTCACACATGTCACTCCATCTGCCTATAACATTTCTCTAACAACTCATTGCAGAAAGATGACACAGAGTTCAGTAAAAGCACAACAAAAGCCACATGCCTGGGTCTGAATCCTGCCTCCATCATTTACTATCTATATAACTTTAGGCAAGTTACTTGCCTTCTATAAAACTAGGATAATTGTACTAATTCCACTAGGTCATAGTGAGAATCAAATGAATTCACACTCATGAATATCTGCCCCCCTCCGACACACACACAAAAGAATCCTGTAACTACTAGCTTAAAAATCATTTTTCAAATCTCAAGTTAAACATTATTCTTCTAGCGAAGTCAACACCACACTATGTGGTTTAGATGCCTCTCCTACCCTTACCTGGCTATAGCATTTATTACACTATTCTATGATTATACTGTAACAGACTCATAACCCTTAGATAGGACAAATGAACACATAAACGGTCAAATCAAGTAAAGTTAAACAGATAATATTAATCATGACAGATCACCTTAGTCAAAATTTCTAATTCAGATCTGCAGTTTATATCATCTTTTCAGTTTCCATTTTCAATTTTTGCTTTAAATTTTCTCCTCAAATTTAAAAGCCCACTGAATTTGTCAAACAAAAGAAATAGCTACTAACTATGAAAATACAATTCAGGCATATCCATTGGGAAGGTGGGGTGTTACAGCAGGGAAGTCTATGGCTACAGAACTCAATCACATTAACTCACAAAACTCCCTGTACAGTAAACTCTTCTCTATCCAGCTTTCTCTTCATGAGAATAATCAGAGACCATTACAGAGTACTGAGAAGAGTTGCCCACGCTATACAGCAGGTTTTTATTAGTTACCTAGTTTATATAGTATCTCATTTAAGATAACAAAGTGACTTAGCTTTTTCTAAAACCAAAGAGTAATTAAACTTTAAAACATATGTGTAACAGCAGACATTCTATAGCTACATGTGTAACTATAGACATTCTTCTCCTAGCAGTGGAAAGATCATGAGTCTTCCACTTTCAAATAAGGAAAACGCATTTTCCTTTTCTAAATCATTTAAGACAAAATAAAACAAAAAACAAAGAGAAGGAAACCACTGGAAGGTAATTTTCCTTGGCAAGCAAGAAAGACTCTGGATCCTGCTGCTGCTGCTAAGTCATTTCAGTCGTGTCCGACTCTGCGCAACCCCACAGACAACAGCCCACCAGGCTCCCCCATCCCTGGGATTCCCCAGGCAAGAACACTGGAGTGGGTTACCATTTCCTTCCCCAATGCATGAAAGTGAAAAGTGAAAGTGAAGTCATTTTAGATCCTAGGGATTAGCATGACAAGGGAGCAAATCAAATAAAGTCCTAGCTATAATATTTAAAGTTCATTAAAGCTTTCTGAAGTCCAAAACAGAAAGGAACTGGCAGAAAAATATAATTTTCATATTATTTCATGGTACTGTTAAAAATCCCTCCAAAGGGAATATATTCTGGCAACTGAATTAGGCAAACAAGGTTTAATTATGATGATTAATAGCAGCTGAAATTTACTGTAAAAAAGTTACCTATACCTTCTCTATCTGGACTTCCTTCATTTCATGTTGCTCTGTCTCTTTCAATAGGTTTATTTTGGCATCCTCTAATGCTTTTATTTCTTCTTTTAATTCTGATGCTCGATGAAAATCCTGTAAGGTAATGCAATTTTCCAAAGAGTCTTTTGCCTCAATAAGTTTAACTTTTATTTCGGCCATCTAAGAAAAGATATAAATTGTATAAACACCAAACAAAAACGATTAATACAAAATCTGTAGCAAACTAAACAGTATTATTAACATCTCAACCATAAGTCAGGCACATATAGAAAAAGTCGTAGTCTTCCTGAAACAGACTGGAAAATCTTTCAACTCACATAATCTGATAACATTTTGACACTCTTATAGTTTAATAGTTAATCTATAATTTAACTTTGTGAGAGAAATTTTGAAAATGTACAAGAAATAAAAGACTTGCACACCTACATTCTAGTCAAGCATTTCTTTAATTTAGAAGAGAGTTACCTTAAGCTCTTTCTTTCTTGCATCAGCTGGATCATTATTAACACCAACAGTAACAATGGGTGCCCGAATCTCTGAGATAATTTCTGTAACCTGGTAAGTTATAATTCAGAATAAATGTTTTAATATATGTTATACAACAGAAAATGACATTCACCTGTTACACAAAACTCCAAACAGTATCCACAATCTTTTGAAAAACAGAGCAAAACATATAAGCAAAAATGGTACACATTCTATTTCCTAGACAATTTTAGAAAAAAGTGACCAAACAATACATCTGACTAAAAACTCTTAATATTATGGGAAGGTAAATAGGCATATAGACACTGAAAATAAATTCTCTTTTATACAGTGCTTAGAAACAGGAAAAAAATGAAAAAAGCCTGTAATCTTAGGTACCATAAAACTAAAATTTTCTGCCTCTAATCCTCAACTCCCTCTCTTATCAAGCTACAATGGGAGTGGAACACAGAAATAAGAATATTCTTTAATTCTTCCTTTCGGCACACAAGGCAGAATGACAGCAAACTAAACACTTTCCTTTCAGAGACACTAGGCACTGGAGTTGGCAGATTCAGGAAAAAGTTGCATCCCTAATGAAGGTACATTAAACAGGTCCTGTATAACCACTAATTGTCAATGTTGCAGAAGGAATTTATATATTACCTGTATAAGGAAGGGCTAGAAAAGACAACCTTTGAAGTAACTTGTGATTTACAATTTTACGAAAATCAATGATACAAGTCTGTCTTTTAGAATACCCTAGAGAAAAATGACAGTACTTGAAAATAGTAATATAATTTTAAAAAAATCTTTTATCTAAAAAAAATAAAGATACTTATTTTTAAGATACTTATTTACCAAGCACTTTACCAAAAATAAAGATACTTATTTACCAAGCACTTTATGAAAATTATTTCATGGAACAATAAAAAATTAATATTGTTATTCTTATTTTGCAAACAAATAAAAATTCTAAATTAAATAATTTGGGTAAAGTCACAAATTCAGAAAGTGTCCAATGGGAAATGAACCCAAAGTGAAGAGGAACTTAAGAGCCTCTTAATGAGGGTGAAGGAGGAGAGTGAAAGCTGGCTTAAAACTCAACATTAAGAAAAATAAGATCATGGCATCTGGTCCCATCACTTCATGGCTAATAGAAAGGGAAAAGGTGGAAGCAGTGACAGATTTCCCTTTCTTGGTCTCTAAAATCACAGGGGATGGTGACTATACCATGAAATTAGAAGACAACTACTTGGCAGGAAAGCCATGACAAACCTAGACAGTATGTTAAAAAGCAAAGACATCACTTTGCCAACAAAGGTCCACATAGTTGAAGCTATGGTTTTTCCAATAGTCATGTATGGATGTAAGAGCTGGACAATAAAGACGGCAGCGAGCCGAAGAATTGATGCTTTCAAACTGCGGTGCTGGAAAAGACTCTTGAGAGTCCCTTGGAAAGCAAGGAGATCAAACCAGTCCATCCTAAAGGAAATCAGTCCAGAATATTTATTGGAAGGACTGATGCTGAAGCTGAAGCTCCAATACTTTGGCCACCTGATGGGAAGAATCGACTCATTGGAAAAGACCCTGATGCTGGTAAAGATTGAAGACAGAAGAAGAGGGCGACAGAGGATGAGATGGTTGGATGCCCAGAGTTGGGCAAACTCTGGGAGGTGGTGAGGGACAGGGAAGCCTGGTGTGCTGCATGCAGTCCATGGGGTCACAAAGAGTCGGAAACAACTTGGCCACTGAACAACAACAAATGTATAAATTCAGCAGGCTCTCAAACCTAGCAACCACTGCCTACGCCATGCCTTCCCTAAACTGCTCCATTTCAAACTGAATCAACACAATGATAGGCACAGTAAGAGAAGAAAAGAAATATTTTTTAAAATGTGTGTGTGAGAGGGACCGGGTTTTAAGAAGTTCAAAAGCTACACAAAGAGACAAAACTAAAACAAAAGCAATTAAAGACAAAGCCAAAAGCACTGAAAAGACAATTAACATTCAGTGTTATTGACCAAAATCTTTTATTTCTATCAACAATGAAGAAAATTACTTACAATTTGTATTCTTTTATTATCATCTATAATGATGTGGAGCAGTCTCTCAACAAGAAAAGAAATTAGGGATATTGGGACGGTAGGTAGAGTAAGAATCTCCTGTAAGATACTCAGCAATCGTTTCCTAAATTCAAGAAGAACTATTTTAATTTCAATACAAAAAGAGAAACACATTATATTTTAACCTATTCTGCAGACTTAATTTTCCTTCTTTTTTATATTTATCTCTATAGGTACAAAAATATATGTACAGACTTTAAGCCAAAAATTCACACTCTGAAAAAAAATATTTATAAATGACCCTAATAATCTTTCATAAATCAACATGATGAAATGACAAAATACCATAAGTGATTCAAATAATTTATACCATATTTATTATAGAGAGGACTAATAATACCAACAGAAAATTTTAAGCAAAAACCTGCAACTTTATTGTTTATTCTGATGAAACTGAATTAGAAACTCATATTTCCATATACATGTAACAGAGAAGAGAAACAGAGACAGTATGTATTTTCGCTTATATACTCCATATATGTATTATATATATAAGAGGAAAAAAAAACTTTATATAATACTTTAGAGACCTAGGTTAAATACATTTAATCATATGGTAATGACTGTATTTTAACAAAGACTATTAGGAGAGCAAGTTAGAACATTTAATTTAAATGTACCTTCCTCCTTCTTCATTGGTATCCAAAGACTTGATAATTAGAATCAATTGTTGACCTATGAATTCTTTTGTCATCAAATTGCCAATATAGGAAAAATCACCTCTCTGTTCTTCATTAACAACTGGAATGCTTTGAATATAACTAAAACAAGCACAATTAATAAAATGTAGAATTTGTTACAAAACATTGAACAGCTCCCCATTAAGTGAGAAAAGGGTCATTTTATGCCCTTATCAGTCCCAAGATTTATATATACCATTTATATATACCATTTTTTCATACCATGTAATACTAATGAGATTTAGAAACTAAATTCTGTGTTATTGTCATGAACTTTCGTGAACTTAATGGCTTGATTCAAAAGAACTTGGAAATATATTTTCATTAAAAATACACATTTCCTATGGGAAATTTTCAAAAGGTACATATTTATATCTCTTAATATAACTAATTACTTCAATGTCACTAGTATTCTCAATTATAAAGTTCTAAATCTATTCTCCAAAAATACAATTATTCAGAAAGAGCCTGTCTTCCCTCATCATCCTTAATCATTATTTTGTTTAAAAGAATAATAGTATAAATAAAAATTACGTCGTTACCCATGAGGGCTTCCCTTGTGGCTCAGCCAGTAAAGAATCTGCCTGCAATGCAGGAAACCTGGGTTCAATCCCTGGGTTGGGAAGATCCCCTGGAGAAGGGAAAGGCTACCCACTCCAGAATTTTGGCCTGGAGAATTCCATGGACTATATAGTCTATGGGGTTGTAAAGAGTAACAATGACCTTTTAAAAAAATTAGAAAAAAATAGATAGCTTTGTGAATTTGTATTACCTTGCTTGAGGGCTTTCCTGGTGGTTCAGATGGTAAAGAATCTGCCTATAATGCTGGAGACCTGGGTTGGATCCCTGGGTCAGGAATATCCCCTAGAGAGAGAAATAGCTATCCACTCCAGTATTCTTGACTGGAGAATTCCATGGACAGAGGAGCCTGGTGGGCTACAGTCCTTGCTTAGGGTCCTATTAATCACTATACTGTTCTTATTCTAGGATAATTGCTACCAAGCAAGCACTGTCAACCACACTTTTACTTTTACTGTGTGTGTGTGTGTGTGCTCAGTTGCTCAGTGGTTTCTGACTCTTTGTGACCCTATGGACTGTAGCCTGCCAGGTTCCTCTGTCCACGGGATTATCCCAGCAAGAATACTGGAGTGGGTTGCCATTTCCTCCTCCAAGGACTTCCTGACCCAGGGATTAAATCCGCATCTCCTGCGGCTTCTGCATTAGCAGGCAGATTCTTAACCACTGAGCCACCAGGGAATCCCTTTAATTTTTTACTATCACTGCCTAAATTAGTCATTTACAACCCACACCTAGATAACATTCAAGAGCTTACCAGAAGTTCTTTTTTTTCCTGTGGAACAAAAAAGCTATTTAAAAGCAAAATAAAGAAAGAGTTTAAATAGATTATGAGTTTAAACTTACACAACTAGGTGCCATTAGGTTGGAATTTATGAAATGACTCATTAGAAAAGACCCTGATGCTGGGAAAGACTGAAGGCAGGAGAAGGGGACGACAGAGGACAATACAGTTGGATGGCATCACAGACTCAATGGACCTGAGTTTGAGCAAGTGCCAGAAGATGGTGAAGGACAGGAAGCCTGGTGGGCTGCAGTTCATTGGGCCGCAAAGAGTCAGAAACAACTGAACAACAATAATATAGATGAAAAATGTGTCATTTTAAACTGTCAACAAAAATCAAGTTATAGATACTGCAGAATTCTATATGATGAATAAATGAAATGACTCATAAAATGACAGCCAAGAGTAAATAAAAGCTCATCAATCTACAGCAATATTAGGAACTTCAAACGTATCAGCCACCTTTTGGAATCTGGCAGGAAACTAAGCAAAAGCTACAAAACTGACAATTATCAAAATCTATAAATCAGTAGAGTTGCTGATTTCTGACAAGCTAAAAAACCTTCACTCAACTTTGGATCCCTCCCTACTTTTCCATCCCAGCTTCAGCATAGCATTAAGACTTCGGGTATTGTCAAAAATAAATTCAGAGTAGTTATTTCATTAGTAATTACAAATCCTGAACTGCATAAATAGAACTTAAAATAGACCCAGCAATTTTAATTACCATGAAATCATCTATTCTCAACCATTTTTACAGATAATCATTATAATGAAGAGACCACTCAAGAAAGTCTTTATTAAAATTCTCTAAGAATTTATATTTAAGCTTTCTGGAAACTGTATGTGTCCCTTTTCCTTACTCAAATTTAATAAGCCTCATTTAACATCCCCAATTTCTCTCTTTATGTGAACACCTCAATTAACAGGAAATTGCTTCCTATTAGCAATTGTTTCCTATTAGTGACTCCCATTAGAGTCACTGACTCTTCCTGTTACAAAATGTTACAAAATGCCTGAAAATTTGAGATTATCAAGAACCAATTTTTCCATTGCATTTTGCTTCTGTTCCTGAGAAAACTATTCCTATCTAATGACATTGCTCTAAAAAGAAAATCATCCTGTTTAAGTATTATTTCAATAATTATATATAATCTTTAAATCTTTTCATAAGTGAAAAAACAAGTTGATTCAAGTAAATTAATTCAAAACTTACAAAGCAACAAAGGATATATAAAAATCACTGATCTCTCAAAGTCAGAAGAACTGAACTCTTCACAAGAATTAATCTGTGAAGCAGTTTTTGAGATGTTTTCTCTTTGTTATTTAAATATTTAACATAACCTCATACTTTCTTGTATTTTCTCAATCTATGAGCATTTATTACTTTTGTGTAAACATGTGTTATTAAACACTGCATCAAAAACCTGTTCCTTTTGGCCCTTTGCTGTTCACCTGAGCTATCACAACATTGTTAATCAGCTATTTGTTGTTGTTCGGTTGTTCGTTGTGTCCGACTCTTTGCCACCCCATGGACTGCAGCACACCAGGCTTGCCCTGTCCTTCACCATCCATATCCCAATACGAAATAAAAAGTTTAAAAAAAAAATCATTTCTTTTTGGAACATTTCAACATGGCCCAAACTGCATTATAATGAATATTCCAATTAAAGCCTGAAGTAGTATCATTAAAACTCTAAGTAGATTCCCACATTTCTCATGTTACTATGAGCTCAAGCTCTAAGTCTCCATATTGGCTCACATTTAAGATATTTTTAAGTTCAATGTTTTGCATACAAAACTCAAACACATTCTTAGCTTTGCTCTCTAACTTATATGTGGAGCCACTATAAGCAAAAGCTTTCCTGGTGGCTCAAATGGTAAAGAATCTGCCTGCAATGTGGAAGACCTGAGTTCGATCCCTGGGTCTAGAAGATCCCCTGGAGAAAGGAATGGCTACCTACTCCAGTATTCTGGCCTGGAGAATTCCATGGACAGAGGAGCCTGGTGGGTTCCAGTTCATGGGGTTGCAAACAGTCAGAGAGGACTGAATGACTAACACTTTCACTTTCACAAGCAAAAGCATAATTCTATATTTCCAAAAAAAAGAATTCATGCCCATAATTCATATTGTATGAAAAGCTTTTTTAAAAAAATGCATCTAAACCAGGACTTCCTGGTGGTCCAATGGTTAAGACTCTCCGCTTCCACTGAAGGGGCACAGGTCCACTCCCTGGTTGGGGAACTAAGATCCCCACAAGGTCCAGTCAAACAAAAAGGGGCACCAAAATCATGAAGTTAAAAAATCTACACACCAATATCCATAAAAATATATATATATAACCTTTGGCCCAGCAATTCCACCTCTTGGAATCAACTCTACAAAATCCCAAACAAACATAAAAATGTAAAGAAAGTTTAAGACACCTTTATCAGTGAAAACTGAGAACATCCTAAATGTCCATCAACCATCAAGAGAAGAGCAAATTAAATATTACCACCATACTATGAAGTGACATGCTGTTAAAACTGTGATAGACTTGTATGTACCAATATATAATGATCTCATGTATCAGTGGTTGAAAAAAAAGCAAAGATATGTACAGTCTGTGTTATAGTTTCAAAATTATGCATTTAATGTGTGTCTCTAAATGCAGAAAAAGAGGGTTTGGAACTGTATGCCCCAAACTGTTTAGATATCAACTCTATGGAGATTGAGGAATTAGGAGATAAGAGGAAACATTTATTCTATGTACTTCTGTATTTGAATTTTTGACAATGCATTCATGTTTTACTTATACAAGTTTACTTGTATAATTGTAAAGTGATCTAAGTAGAAATCAGGGTAATTCAAATAAATAAAAGATATTTTGAAAAAGCTTTTTAACAAAAAGCCAAGCAGCAACAATTTTAATAAATACTAAAACCGGCCACAGGGATCCACCCAGTCAATTGGAAAACTATTGCTTGCCCATGCACCAGATCCAGTCTGTTCCTTGTTTTTGTACAGCATGAAAGCTAAGATTTTTACATCTTTAAATGACATACATATAAATACACAAGTAAAAATATGTACATGTGAAAATTACATGAAATTCAAATTTTAGTGTACATAAAAGTTAATGAAAGTTTTATCAGAAAACAGCCAGATCTATTCATAATGTATTTTGTGGCTGCTTTTGCAGAGCCACAGCAAACTGAGTCACTGCGAGAGAGACAGTATGGCCCACAGAAATATTTACTAAATATATTTACTACCTGGCAGTTAGAAAAGGTTTGCCAACAAATTTCAAAAGGGAGCACACCATTATCAACATTACAAAAAATGTTCATCATCACGTCTGAACAATTTTAAGAAAATGTCCCAAAACATACTGACTTTGGTCTTTTAGTATATTAAGCAGCACAGGATATTCTCTAGAAAGTCTCAGTGTGCATACCTATTTTTCCTTGACTGTCCAAAAACCTGGATTTTAACTTATTCTTAATCAAGCATGGCTCTGAGGGAGGGGGCTAGAAAGTTAACACACAACAACACAAATACAACACAAGCACAGTCCAAACCAAAGGAAAAAATTTTACCTCAGTAAATACTCTGCATATACTACAGGCTCTGGCAAAATCTGCTCTAAAAATTCTTCACCTTCTTCTCCTTTTGATTTCAAATGTTCACAAAGGACACGCCAATACAAAGCAAATTCAGGAGTTAATGTATCTGCTGGAATCAATTTCCTTCATTTAAAAAGCAAAGAATAAAAGATATCTTAATATCCAGTAAAAATCTGAACACACAAAAAATTTGAACCAAGTAGATAACTGGGAATAAGCAGCCTTGATTTATAACCATCACCTCTTTAATTGCAAAGTCATTAATTTATCCACCCAAAAAAAATGAAGATATTTAGACAAAAAGGAAAAAGACAGACTCAAATAAGCAAACATAATAGGGATGCATGCTGTTGGACTTTTCATGGTAGGCCTAATGCAAACATAAAAGTAATAAAACAAAACAAAAAATGCGAAGTAGTCTAAGGGGTGAGCTCTTATATAAAGAGGAAAAAAAGGGAAAAAAGACATTCACCAGAGTAAAGAAAACCTAAGAGATCTCAGTAAAAGATATCAATACAATCTTAAGTAATGGTAAAAGGGACTACTTTTAAGCACAGAAGTTCATCAATTATCATATTTCAAATAATGAACACTTTATATACCTGCCATCACTATTTTTACAGATTTCGGTCAGTTCATTAAGAGGAGTCACGGAAAACAAGGCATTGAGAACAGAGACTGCTACTTCAGAAGAATTTTCCACATCCAATCGATGAAGAAACTCTAATATATTTCCTTCAGTAAAACGTAACCAGCCTTGGAGAAGATGCTTCTGCATTGCTTGTTTCACAGCATCTGTTAAGTCATTGGAAACATAGGTGAACAAAGTCCCCCTCTAGCTTCTATCTCCTATATTTTTTGTGCTTTAATTAATTTTTATCAGATCAATGTTAACATTAAGTCGATATTTACTACAAAAATGAAACCACACAAAGACAAAACAAAGCATATTAAAGAAAAAATTAAAAGAACAATGATATTACAAGTTATTATGATCCTTACTTTCAAGTGAAAATGGAAAAGGTCAGAACCAAATACAGAATCAAATACATAACCACTACCACAGCCTTCTCTCATTGAGTTCACTGGGCTTCAGATGTTAGTTTAGACTATATATAATACCTATTATTTCACTTGTTGCCTGACTTCATGTATTATATGACTGATATTTGCAGTAGTGAATTATACAAGCAATATCACTGAAAAACCTTATTCTTAGTTTTTAAAGTCATCCTAGTTATTAGTCCTTCAAACTCAGGTTTTCTTGCTGTGGCAAAATTAAGCCATTGGAGACTTCTCATGGGGTTTGGAAATTTAAAATGTATCATTCTTCATATCATTGCTGTAAGTCAATTCTCCAATTATAAAAGAGAAAAGGTGGGAAACAGGGAAATTACACTGGACTGACCATTTCTACTTGTTTTAGATATACAGAACACATTCATAGCAGGATATTCACAAAAGGGATAAGACAGCATTTTTTTTAAAGAGAGAGGGCTGAAAAAGAGATTCTGCCCTACTGCTGATGTAAGATATCTTTATAGCCTTAAACTCTAGTTTCTCCATACACCAAACACAGAAAAAAACAAACCGTGCTACTTCTAAGTACCAAGATCTTGAAAAATGTCTTCTATACAATACACCTACATAAACTTTGACAGGCTGTGGAAATGATAGATTTACCTGATCTAATTTATTAATAGGACACTCTTTCCTAAAACTTTTAGTTTGACCTCAAAATCTACTAAAGTTTTCTGTATAAAGATGTTTAAATTACCTGATCGATCATTGAGACCTTGCTGAAGGAGCATTACTCTCTGAGCAATGGACAGAGCTCTCATGTGAACCTTTTCAGCTAAAACCTTTAAGAGATAATAAAAAATAGCCATTAAACTCAATATAATTTATGCATTTTACAACTAGTAATATCTCCTTCACCTAACAAAATTATATACAATGTCCAAAAAATTAATACCTGGCAATACATTAATGCAACAGGATTCTACCTAAATTATTTATACTCTGTCCATAAAAATCTCAATTGAAGAAATTACTACATGCCAAATATTTTTCAAAGGTATTTTAAGAATATGGGTTCTTGTCTTTTTAAGAACAGGTCTACACAAGACACTGGACTTATTTACCTGATAAGCCAGCTTTCTGACAGTTTCTTTCACATCCTTGGTGCGCCCAACAATTTTTGGCAAAGTCTTTGCTGATGGCGCAATACACGATAACACTGCCCGCCTAACTTCTGGATTTGAATCATTTTCAATCAAAGTAGCATATGCTAAAAATAGAGTAATACATTTTAGTACAGCAACAAAATATTTATTTAGCCATAGTCATAAGATAGCCCATATTTCATAATCTTTATAATGATAAAAATGCTATATTTTAGTCTTACACATTTAATTTTAGCTGAAGATTCTTTTCTGCCAACATCCTTTGAAAAGGACAGAATGAGAAAGCAGTCAATGGACTGGGCATAAAGGCTAAAATTGAAAACAAATAATCCTAAAAATCATGGAAAATCCATCATTCAGATTATGTCTTTGCTACTCAAGATTTAGAAAAAAGTCTAAGCTGGAAGGCAGTTTATTTTAAACTAATATGGCTTTTATAAAGAGGTCAGTATTTTAATTTTTAATGAACCTAAAAAGAGAGAACTTCGGGTTTTGCTGAACAAAATTTTCATTTCCTGTATTTAAATACTACCTCTATTTCCTCTGCTTTATAATCAAGTATACGTTAACTATTAAACATATATATTTTACACATTACTATGTCCTTCATTTAATACCAAAAAATACCAACTACCACGAGTTATTAAAATTATAAAGCTAGTAACAGAGACAAAGAGAAAAACAAATCAGAAGAGTTCCCAAAAAAAGCCTAGGCATACATAGAAAAGTGGAATATGACTCTCTTTGCAAGCAGAGGTAGAGAAAGATTTCTTAAATAAAACAAAGTACAAACCATAAGAGATTGGTAATTTTGACATTAGGAATTTTTCCAACAAAAGACATAGTGAAGTGACTGAAATAATCCATCTAAAGTAGGAAGATCTACAATCCATATAACCCAATGGCTTCCCCTCAGAATATATAAAGAACTCCAATTAATAAGATAAGTCAAGAGAAAAATGAGCAGAACACATTAACAGGCAGTACACAGAAAAAATAAAATTGGTTGCTAAATATTTGAAAAGATGCATAACAATGACATATGATACATATAACCAGATAAACAGAAATTTAAAAATATGACAATACCAAACACTGGAAAGGATAGGGCTCAGTGAACACTTTTATACAGTTATTGGAAATATAAATTGATAAACTGTTTTGAAGAACACCTGCACCTTATCCAATAAAGCTCATGACATACACCAACAAGTCAACCCTTAGGTATACATCCCAAAAAGATTGTGCACCAGAACCCATGTATAAGAAAGTTCATAGAAACACTATTTTAACTAGGAAAAAAAAAATGCAAACAACTAGAAGGTCCATCAATATCAGAAACAATATAATTGTCTTATACTCATACAGCAGAATGTTATAAGTCAGCAAATAAATATATCAACATGGATGAATGTTAGAAATAATGTTGAGAGCACAGAAAAATATAGTATGATTCACAAAACATACAAAATGATAGCCAAAACTTAACATTATTTAGAGGTTTATACATGTGGTTGGGCTTCCCAGGTGGTAGTAAAGAATCTGTCTGCCAACACAGGAGATGATCCCTGGATCAGGAGATCCCCTGGAGGAGGGCATGGCAACCCACTCCAGGATTCCTGCCTGAAAAATCCCATGGACAGGAGCCTGGTGGGCTACAGTCCATGGGGTCACAAAGAGTCAGACACGACTGAGTGACTGAGAACATACACACGTGTTTAACTGTTCAAACAAACAAAAGGCAAGAGAATAATTAAACCAAAATTCAAGATAATCATTAATTCAGAGGGAGAGTGACAGAACTGGAGTGGGACCTAAGATAGGTTTCAAAGGTACTGATGATATTCTTTTTTTTTAAGTTGGATGGTGGCTACTTGAGTATAAGATTTTTCTTAATATAAGTTTCAAAATCATATTATATATGTGTACATATATATGAACTATACTCTTCCATAACATCATAATAAGAAAATTCATCTGCTGAGAATTTAACATAATCAACGAAACTGAAAAAGGATTTAGGGAGCTATACATACCATTAACCACTGGGCATTCATCATCTTTGGGATCCTGAAGGCGTGAAAGAGCAAGAACTGCCTGTATCCTTACATTTGGAACTTTATCTTTCAATCTAATAAGCATGGCTTCATTAATTTTATCAAACAAATCATCATCAATCTGGGCATTTTCTGGCATATTTCCCAAGAGCTTGTTTATGAGCTGGCACGCTCTAAATCTAACTGCATTGCTGTTTGCTTCATGAGACTAAAACAGAAACAAATCAAAATTTATTCCAAGTTACATACCATTATTAACTTGCAAAAAAACCTTGATCCATAGGCATACTAAACACACATTACATACCACAAAGACTCAAAATATACATTGTCCAAAATATTCACTAAATTACAAAAGCATATTCCTCTTTGTAGGAACTCTCACTTCTAAAATAGAGAACCCACTTAAAACAAATGTTTATGAGAATTGGCTTAGAATGGTCATTAAAAATTTAATGCAGATTTATTTTTAAAAGTCCACATTTTAATCTTAATGACAGTTCTAATATTTCCATTTTCTCAATTATCAGATATTTCATTCTCTAAGATGCACAAACTCCTATGGCCCTTTTAAAATAGCAAAATTTTCTATACTATTCTCCTGAAATTCTAGTTTTCCTATACCTTTAATAGAAAAGTAAGCAAATAATTTAAAATGCCACCATCCTCCTCCTCTTCATCATTTTCCATATCTGATTGGTGAAATGAAGTAACAAACTTTGCGGCAAATTCTATTACTCTTTCCACAGCTGGTTCTCGTTTATAGACCACCATAGCATATTTAAGGTAATGAACAAACTCCTCATGAAAACCTGTTTTGTCATCCACCTGAAAGAGAAAAGAAACCCTTCAAAAACTGCATGGATTAAATCCTTTTTTCTCAACATTACTCTAAAACGCTGAAAACACCAGCCCTACCACAAACTAAAATCATTATTTAGTAAACTCTCAACTATCCAAACCACCAAAAAGGAAATAAATCTGCACAAATCTCTCTCTAGAGAAATGTACTTCTCGCAGGAAGAAAACAAACGTGAATCTTGACAGTGAAAAGAATTCCTCCGATATTTTTTTCAACACTCCTTAATTCTCCATATGATGCCTTGGTACCAGTTTAGTAAAAATCTGCTTCTTTATGAACAATCCAAAATCAATAGCATCTGCATTTTACCGAGTTACCTTTAATGTGCGTGGGCGAGTAGTCGCTGCAGTTGCGTCTGACTTTTCGACCCTATGGACTGTAGCCTGCCAAGTTCCTCTGTCCATCGAATTCTCCAGGCCAAGAATACTGGAGTGGGTTGCCATGCCCTCCTCCAGGGGATCTTCCCGACTCAGGGATTGAACCCGAGTCTCCTGAGGCTCCTGAACTGCAAGCGGATTCTTTACCGCTGAGCCACCGGGGAAGCCCATTACCCTTAGTATTACACAGCAATTCCTTTCCGATAACAACTTTCACATCCTGTCTCATATCCTCAAGCCCTATTATACTGACATAATTTTTCTAGCACCTCAAGATAATTTATTTTCCCGAAATCCATTGTCCTATTCGTCTCAAGGCTTCATTCAAAAGGAAGCAAACAGTATTTACGTGACTAGAAAGAGTCTGGTGCTAACAATTAATTTGCTAATTGGTGATTTGATGCAATTTCACTGCGGCGCGAGGTTTAAGTAATTAGATGTGGGCGGTGACCAGAAGGACAACAACCGTTGAGCCACCGCGTTCAGGACCCAAGATACAGCCCTACACTAGGTCGACCCGGTGCGCGCAAACATTTCTCTTAGATTCGCCGCCAGAGAATTAACGGTCCACGCCGTAGGCCTCTTCGAACCGGGTCTGGAAGGCTGAAGAGCCTGGAGTCGTGGTGAGACTGGACGGGAGGGTAGCGGGAAGCCCCTGGGAGAGAGGCCGGGGAGGGGAGAGGCGGGCCCCGGACCGCGGGCGGCCGCGCTTACCGAGCCGTAGGTGCGGTTCAGCGACACCACCAGCTTCGCCTGGTTCTGGTGAGGCTGCTGCGCCAGCTGGAAGGCCTCCTTAATCGGTAGCAGTCTCTTCTCCTTCCCCATGGCGCCAGTACCCGGCCGAGACGAAGCCTGTTCACGTTCGCCTACAGCTGGCCAGACGGACCAAGGTCCTCATCTCCACTGGGAAGCCGACAGTCGAGGGCGTGGTTACCGCCAAAGCTTTCAAACAACTCCCGCGGGAGAAGGAAATACCGCGAGACTGCCGCGAGCGCGTAGAGCGGCGAGAGCTGGAAGAGACAAATCCACCGCCTTCAACCTCACGGTTTAGGCGCATGCGCTGAGTGTCTTTTAAGCCGTTTTCTGAGGGGGCCTTGGCGTTTCTAAGAGAAAGGGTCATTGGCTCCCCCGGAAGAGATATCCGCCGGGAGTGAGTACCCTGTGGAGATTCGCCTGTTGGAGCCGAGCTGGTGGCGCTAGGCCTAGTCGGGTCTTGCGGCTGGGGGTGAGGCGAGGAAGAAGAATCCTCCATGGGTGAGAACAGGGACTCTGCCGAGGGGAAGAATCCCTGCTCCCCCTTTAGGAGAGGAGTTCGTTTGGAGATTTCGTGGAGGAGGGAAGGCTGGGGCGTCTGGGAGTGCTGCGCAGCGCCCCGGCTTCTACTGGGAAGGGAAATGTCCCTAGGTCTTCTGATTGAGGCGAGCCGCTTTTTAATTCTGAGCGGTTGTTGTCCTTCTGGTCAATGCCCACATCTAATTACTTAAACCTCTCCCCACAGTGAAATTGCTGGTGGAGAGTCTGCAAACGTGGGAGGCAGTTGGGGAAGAGAGGCACGAGTTAATTTAGATAAAGCTTGTTGTTTTCAAGGCCTGGTTTACAAACGTGCATGTTGTTTAGTCGCTAAGTCGTGTCCAACTCTTCGCGATCCCAGAGACTGTGGCCCGCCAGGCTGCTCTGTCCGTGGGATTTCCCAGGCAAGAATACTGAAGTGGGTTGCCATTTCCTCCTCCACGGGATCTTCCCCACCCTGGGATCTAACCCGCATCTCCTGCTTTGGCTGGAGGGAACAACTGAGCCACCAGGGAAGCCCCACAAAGGTACCTAAGGGCAATGTTTTTAACAAAGGAGAACACAGATTGGAAAAGGGTATAGAGATTAAGATAAATTGCCTTCCGAATTTTTTTTAATGGAGTTATTTCAGGTAGAAATCAACATCTCCATACTTACAGCCAACTACAGAATTAAATTACAGTGCTTCATGTATGCCTTTTTCCTATCAAACTATCTTCCCTCCCCAGCAGTAATAGATTTTCTTCTTTTTTGGGGGGTGGGGGGGAGGAATTTTCTTAATTTACTGGTAACTTTTATGTGTTAATGACATATGAATAAATCTATGAATAAGTATACTGTATTGTTTTCATGTTCTAAGGTTATATGAATAATCATGGAACCTGCTTTTTCCCATAACTGTTATTTATGAAGTTTATTCATATTGATACTTTCATGACAGTAACTGAACACCTTATGGACCCTTTTTCTAGGAAAAAGTAATCAGTGTTTGATCTAGGAAGGAAAAGGAAAATTTTACTCAGGCCAACCTGAGGATTATAACCCATGAGATAGTCTTTCAGAAAGCTCTGAGGACTGTTCTGCCCTATAGAGGTCTAAGCACGATTATATATGTTTTTGAGACGAAGGGTGTCTGTCAACGCATTATTGACAGTTTACACAATCCAGACCTATGGGTGTGAAGAGAATAGTAGGTCATAGGAGACCCCATACAGGATTAAGAAGGAAGGTTATCTCCTAGGAGTTCTTATTAGTGCAGCTACACAACACACACTAAAGGGGAGGGAGGAGGCCCAAATAGCCAGAGGAAAAATTTTATATTTTAATTTTTCTTTTCTTGTCATAAAATTGTACTTTATTTCATTACCTTTTATGCCAAGACAGTGTTCTAAGCACTTTACTACATTTAATCCTCAGATACAACCCTTGAAACTACTTCTTTTTAAGAAGAGGAAACTGAGGTACAGATAGGTTTCTCTAATAGTCTATTGTTTGAGTATGCCATAATTTGTTCATCCATTCCCTTGCTTCGTAGTCCTAATTCCTGAAATATTGTAGGTATTCAAATGCTAGTTAATAAATATGGTAGCAGTTGGAGTTCCCATAATTTCAAAATTATCAAAATGTCTAATTTCTGAAAAGGCAAGATGTGTGGGTACTTTAGGTTAATCAGCTTAGGAAAATCATAGAGGTTTAAGAGTACATGAAATATGCTTGATAACAATTTTAATCTCACTGTAGATTAAAATGTAGAGTATCTAGACAGCCGTGGTGAAAGAAACGTAGAAAGGGCATTTTTTTTTTTAACCAAGTATATCCAAAATAGCATCTCAACATGTATTCAACATAAATTGAGAATTATTTTACGTTAGCCACATTTCAAATGCTAAGGAGCTAGTGGCTGCAGTATTAGTGTAGAACTATTCTTACTTTGGGAACCACTGAACTTACCATTTGTTTTTCATCTAAAATCAATTGGTGAACTAAAAGTTTGAGCAAACTAATATTTGGAGGCATTTTTCCTATTTTGGAGCCTTTTATTGCTCAGGCTTCCTTATGCTTTGGGTGTCTGCTACCTTTGTTGCTTTTTTAACTGTGCAGTTCTGTTACTTCCTTTACCTGATTTTATTGGACTATCTCACCACACATTCTTACCATTTTGTAAGTTACTGAAGGGTGAGGCATCGGCCACCAGAGGTCAGCCTAACTATCTTGATTAGCTCTGTGGAGGTGAGGTTTAATAATATGTCTTTGTTCAGTATTTTTTTAACATTATAATCTGAAAACTTTTTTAAAAAGATACTGGATTACAAAAGTGTCAGTTTTGGAATGGTAGAAGATAGTTGCAAACCATATATCTCATAAGGAGTTAATAGAAAAAATATATAAGAACTCATACAATTCAATAGTGAATTAATAATAACCTAATTAAAAATGAGCAAAGGACCTGAATAGACAAATTTTCCAAAGAACACATGCAAATGGCCAACCAGTATATGAAAAGATGGTCAACATCATGAATCATCAGGGAAATTCAAATGAAAACCACAGTAAAGTATCACTTCACATCTGTCAGAATGACTATTAAAAAGTCTGAAGATAACAAATGTTGATGAGGATGTACAGAAAAAGGAACACTGATACATGTTCAGTTCAGTCGCTCAGTCGTGTCCGACTCTTTGTGACCCTATGAATCGCAGCATGCCAGGCCTCCCTGTCCATCACCAACTCCCGGAGTTCACTCAGACTCACATCCTAGTCAGTGATGCCATCCAGCCATCATCCTCTGTCGTCCCCTTCTCCTGCCCCCAATCCCTCCCAGCATTAGAGGTGGGCAGCAATATGAAAGTTCCTCAAAAAAGTAAAAATAGAACTGTCATATGATCCAGGAATCCCCCTTCTTGGTATATATTCAAAGGAAATAAAATTACTATCTCAAAGATGTATCTGCACTCGCATGTTTATTGCAGCATTATTCACAGTAGCCAAGGTGTGGAAATAAGTGTCCATCAATGAGTAAATGGATAAAGAATGTGTAACATTTATATACAGACATGATTCAATCTTTAAAAAAAAGGAAATTCTACAATTTACAGCAACATGGGTCAACCTGGAGGACATTCTGCCATATAAAATAAACCAAACACAAAGACAAATCCTGTATGATCCTATTTACATGTGGAATCTCAAAAAGTTGAACTCACAGTAACAGAGTAGAAAGGGAGTTATCAGTGGCTAGCGACGGAGGAGCCTGGTAGGCTGCAGCCCATGGGGTCACTAAGAGTCAGGCACGACAGCGACTTCACTTTCATGCATTGGAGAAGGAAATGGCAACCCACTCCAGTGTTCTTGGCTGGAGAATCCCAGGGATGGGGAAGCCTGGTGGGCTGCCATCTCTGGGGTCGCACAGAGTCGGACACAACTGAAGCAACTTAGTAGCAGCAGCAGCAGCTGATAAAGGAAATAGGAAGAACTCCTGGAATTGGTGATGGACAGGGAGGCCTGGCGTGCTGCGATTCATGGAGTCACAGAGTCGGATACGACTGAGCGACTGAACTGAACTGAAAGCATACAAACTTTCTGGAGACCTAATGTACGTTGTGGTGACGATAGTTAATTATGTATACTTGAAATTTACTGGGAGTAGATCCTAAGTGTTCTCATCACATCACATGCAAAAAAAAAAAAAAACCTGTGAGGTGATGGATATTTTCATTAGCTTGATTGTGGTAATCATTTCACAGTGAATACATATCTCAGGATATCATGTACATGTTAAATATATACAATTTGTCAATCGTACCTCAATAAAACTGGCTTTATTTTTAAAAAGATGCTATGTTAAACTCACTGCCTTTCATTTATCTGTGTCTTGACTTTTAATGCTATTGAGGAAAAGAAATTGTAGCAGTTAAACTAAGCAAACTAAAGAATTTGTATAGTAAGGCTATTTCTGAAATTACAGAAAAATCATTCTTTCAAGGTAAATTTTACATGGGAGTACCTAGAGTGATTAATTCAGTTTTTATGTTTTTTGTTCAATGAATTCATCATCATATACATATACATGTTGTTGCTAAGTCGTATCCAACTCTGTGACCCTGTGAGTGTAGCTTGCCTGGCTGTCTGTCCATGGGATTTCCCAGTAATTCAGTTTTGATATGCCTATAACTGCTTCTGCAATGGCTGAGACAGTAAAGAATCTGCCTGCAATACAGGAGACCTGGGTTTGATCCCTGAGTTGGGAAGATCCCCTGGAGAAGGAAATGGCAGCCCTCTCCAGTATTCTTGCCTGGAAAATCCCATGAACAGAGGAGCCTGGCAGGCTACAGTTCATGCGGTTGCAGAGTGGGACAACTAACACACTATAGTGCCTGTGGAATGTAAGAGGTTAACAGGATGAGTTCACTCTAGATTTTATAGATGCCTTCAAAGAAACTTTGTCTTATTTCTGCTATAGTAGAATGACCCTTTTAAAGAATGCTTTGAATAGCACAATAACTAAAGTATAGCCAATTATTAGTCTTGCAGATGGAATCTGGTTGAATGAAAATAGTAAAACTATGAGGACAGAAGAATTAAAAGCTAAAACCTCCTATCTCAATAAAATACTTATAATACATTTATAATTTTCTTTTTGTTTTCAGATTGAAGTAGATAATATAAACTTTTTAAAGTATTCTTAAACATGAAGTTTAAGTTACAAGCAATTCCCTTTGTGTGGCTTTAATAGTATCTTTGTTGATCCTGTTTTTAAATATTATTTCATATGTCTATATATCTTTCTCATACATGTATATTAAAATTTTCATATTTTTGTCTCCCTAAAATAAAGGTAAAACATGCTTATGTAGTTATAACAGGCCTCTACCATTCTCTCATTAATTTTTTTTTAAAAACTTGCTAAGCCCCTAATATGTGCCACTGCTGAGAACTAAATTAGATAAAAAAATGAGTAGAAGCCAGAGAAATATTCTCTTATTTTATTTGGCCATGCTGCACAGCATGTGGAATCTTAGTTCCCAGAGCAGATATCTAACCTGTGTCCCCTGCATTGGGAGCATGGCATCTTTACCACTGAACTACCAGGAAGTCCCAGAGAAATGTTCTTTAGATGAACATTACTGACAGGAAGCCAGCCCTTATCACCTCTATGTATTTGACCCTAGAGATGTTACAGACTTTCATTTTGAAAATCATTCTTACAGAATGGCATAAATGGGATGTTGATAATTTGGTTTTGCTTATTTCATTTGTTGTTGTTCAGTTGCTAAGTCCTGGCCAACTCTGCAATTTAACCTATGCTTTTAGTCCATCTGTGTTGCTATGTATACTTCTAATGTGCTTTCATCACATGTTGCCTATCCATTCCTCTAGGGATGGAAACTTTGAATGCTTCTAATTCTTTAACATCAGAGATGAAGCTTCAGAATACATGTTGGTTTTCCGGAGATTTTCTCTGTTATATAAACCCAAGAGTAGAATTGCTGGATCCTGAGATGTGCAGATAGTCTAGCTAAGTAGGGCTGCCAGATTGCTCTTCAGAAAGGTTAGCCCAGTCTATAATCCCACCAATAGTGCTGGTTTCTAAAGGAATTCCTTTAGTCCCCTCACTAACACCTGGCCTTATCCATCTTCCTAATTTTTACCAAAATAATAGAATAATGTGATATCTCTTTACTCACGTAGAGTTAATGGCCTGTGGATTTTTTCTTCTGTAAACTGGGTATTGTCCTTTGCCCATTTCTTTATTGAGATTGCTACCTTTGTTGTTGATTTGTAATTAACTTCTTTCTTGATGTCTTTACTTCATTCCAAAAAGGATTAATTTTGATGTGATTGAACTCATCATAGTTTGGTCTTGTGCTTTATGGTTTTTTTTTTTTTTTTAAGAAGTCCTCTGCTCCTAAATCACAAAGATATTCTCCTGCATTATATTCTAGTGACTGTATAGTCTTGTACTTCTCACTTAGATCTTTAATCTGTCATGAGTCCTCCTTTGTATGTGGCATTATATAGGTAACTTTTATTTTTCTTCATATGAGCCAGATTTACCAATATTATGTCCTAGATGGATTCATCCCCCTTTGATTTATGTGCTAACTTTATATTACATTCTAAAATTTTATGTGGTTCTATTTCTGAGCTTTGTTCCATTGGACTATTTGTTCTTATATTCTACCAGAGAAGCCCTGTTCTTGTACTAACTCTACCTTATTTTAATTTCTGTAGCTTCTCTAATATGTGTTACTATCCTGTAGGCCAAGAACCTCCTTTACACTTCTGTTTAAATAGTTGGTGTAGCTATATATGGAATTTTATTCTTAACATATGAGGATTGTATAAATTGGAAAAACGTTAACTTTATAGTATTCATTTGTTCCATCCAAGAGCATGGAGTGTCTGTTTATTTTAAATTATGTGTCCTTGATTAGAATTTTACAGTCTTCTTTATAGAAGTCTTGAATATTATTGATTAGTTCTTAAATCCGTCATAGGTTTAGTCTGAGTATTTTTTTTTTTCCTTTTCTTTATTGTGAAAGTGTTTATGTAATATATTTTATGGTCCATATTGCTGGTATAGAAGTTAAGAGTGCCTGTGGCCAAATCCTATCATTTTGTAGATATAAGACCCTGGACAAGTAGCTTAAACCTCACGTATAAAATGGGGACAATAAAAGTACCTAACTTACAGGATCATTAGAATTTCAATGAGTAGTGTTTGTACAATTCCTAGAATAGTATTTGGCAAATAGTAAGTGCTATATAAACAAGTTAATGAATATTCATAGGTTAATCTGTGAATTAGAAAAAAGATTCAGGAACCTTATTGAGCTTTTTTGGTAGCTCTAATAGTTTATATTTTAGGGTGTTTTTTTTTTTTAATTTGGATGACTATATCATCTGTAAAATAGTTTTATCTCTTTACAGTTCTTACCCTTTTTAAAAAAATAATGTTGACTAGGACTTTGGTACTTTGTTACACAGTATCAGTCATCAGGATCACCCTACGTGATTCATTTTTAAAGAGAATATATCTAAATTTCTCATTTAGGATAATATTTGCTGAAAGTTTTCGGTAGATAAGTTTTACCATGATGAGAAAGTAGCTTTCTCTTCCAATCTGGTAAAAGTGTTTCGGTTTTTTAAGTCATAAATAGGCGTTGGTCAAAAACTAAAAAGACTTAAATTTCCACAATGGATAAAATTATCTGATTTTTTCTGTTTTATTACTATAGTGATTTATATTTATAAATTTATGAAACAGATGTTCTTGCTTTCAAGTTCTACATGATTATGACATTCTTTTTTTCTTTATTACACTATTACATTTCGTTAGGTAGTATTTGAAATTTTTGCAAGTAAAATGAGTCTGTATCTTTCTTATATGCTTCATCTCTAGATTTAATTAATGTTTTATTATCTTCATGAAAGAAGCTAATCAGTTTTATGCTTTTTTGCTTTTTTCTGGAACAGTTAATATAAAATATGTACTAATTTTCTTGGAAGTTTAATGGAACTGTCTTATGAGAGTGGTGTTTTTAATAGGCGGTTATTACCTTTTCACTTTCTTTAATACTGGTCTGTTTTATTCCAGTTATCGATTTATTCCTATATGAATTTTAGTATTTTATATTCTTCTAGAATTTAGCCAGCTTATCTAGGTTTTCACATGTTAGCATATATTATGTTTTTACTTTTAATCTTTTTTGGAGTATTTTTAAATCTCTTTCTTGATAAGTCTCACTAGTTTTGTTTTTCTTATTCATATTTTCAGAAAACTGTCTTTCAGTTTTGTCAACCTATTTTTCCATTATATACACTATTTAATTTCTGCCTTTATTATTTCTTTTCTGCTTATTTTGCTGTTGCTTTTTTTCTGTTATCTTGAATGCCTAACTTGTGGGTATTTAAACTTCCTTATTTCCTCACAAGTGTATTCAAAGCTATGAATTTCTTCTAAGTACTGGTTTGGCCATGCCCCACAAATTTTGCCTTGTATGGTTATGATATCTTTTGGGGGGGTATTAAGATTGCTATCTGAGCATTATTCTGGTCCACAGTTACCTGATAACATCTTTTTTCATATTTCTGGTTTTGACCTTTTTGGGTCTTTTTGGTTTAAAGTATGTTATTGAATCTTATTTTGTTTTGTTAATTCATTCTGAGTGTCTGTCTTTTAATTATGAATTTAAGCTGTTTATAGTCATTGTAATTCCTGCTATATTAAGATTTATGCCTGCCATAATCTGTAGAGTCTAGTCATAGGACCACAACCTTTGGGTCCCAGCAAGAGTTCTGACATCTAGAAACTACAGTGAGGACAGGTCTCCTAAAACTAATGCCAAGAAGCACCTCTAAAGATAAAAATGGTACCTTTTACAGCTTCCTATTTGGAGTTCGAAGCATAAGGGATCTGCTTTGGCAGAGAATTATCTGGTATAGAACTGCATAATAAAAAACAAACTAGCCCAGGTATGTACCAACAAAGGATTAAAGTGGCCCCAGGCTTTCCTTCCCAATTTTGTCATGGTAGGAGCCAGTCCCAGTTGGAGAATCTGCCTAAGTTTATCTGCTGAAGATGGGAAAGCCAGTAAGGCTTTTTGCTTAGCATCAGTGTGCTTGGATACTCTATGAAGTTAGATGGATAATAATGTTGCCCAGAGCTTTCAAGCTTTAATATCATGTCTCAAGTCTTCTCATTCACAGGTTAAGGCTACCTTTGCAGATGGTCCAGCAACTAAGTCGCCAGTTTCCAAGGGCATTTGCACCATCTATGGAAAACATCGGATCCTTGCACACCAGACAGATCCTTGGCAACTCATCCTACCATCCCCCTGCACAAAAGTTACTGCACCAGCTGACAAAGAAGGCAATCACTGAGTTTCTTTTCATTACCAAATAAATACAATATCTCTGCCAACAAAAAAGAGTACACAAAGTGTCTCTTCATGAAATCGCAACCAGTTGAGACCATGCTAAGCAAATCAGCTTGTCTATACAGTGACCTCTTCTTTTCTTCAATAGCCGGGATTTGAAGGAGAGACTCTGACCTGTGCCACTGGTAAGTGACTAACTTTTACGCACTGAACTGGTGCTGAGAACTGAGCTGTCGTCTTTGTAAGTGAAGAATATACAACATAATCTTGAAGAACTGTACAGTGTTGCAAGCCAGAGTCATACTATGTGTGTATAACAGACTGAGAAACAAGTGAATCTTATTGAAACAATTTCTCATCTTTTGCTTTGTTTGCCAGTGTCAGTGTTTTCCTGGCTTAGATTGTTACATTTTTCTGGTATCTTTTTTCCTACACTGTTGGTCTATTTTAATGGGTCCTAGAAATCCCTCTCCTGATCCCTTATCAGAATCAGAAAGTGAGGAAGAAGAAAACACTAACTACCTAAATGAGAGTTCTGGGGAAGAGTGGGATTCCTCTGAAGAAGAGGACCCTGTGGTGCCCAACCTAACACCTCTTGAGAGTCTTGCCTGGCAGGTTAAGTGCCTTTTAAAATATTCTACAACTTGGAAACCTTTAAATCCTAATTCCTGGTTATATCATGCTAAACTCCTGGATGCTAGCACACCAGTCCATATACTTCGAGAGGTAGGTCTGAGACTCTCTCATTGCTCCCATTGTGTACCCAAACTGGAACCAATTCCTGAATGGCCTCCTCTAGCTTCTTGTGGAGTACCACCTTTTCAAAAGCCCCTTCTAAGTCCCAGCCGGCTTTCTAGAGAGCATGCCACTCTAAATGGAGCGCTGCAGTTTGCCACCAAACAGTTAAGTCGAACGTTGAGTAGAGCCACCCCCATACCTGAATACCTAAAACAGATTCCTAATTCCTGTGTTTCTGGTTGTTGCTGTGGCTGGTTAACTAAAACAGTTAAGGAAACAACCCGCACTGAACCCATCAACACTACTTATTCCTACACTGACTTCCAAAAGGCAGTTAACAAACTCCTAACTGCATCACTATAAAAAACCCACCTACCATTCATTCTCATCTCACGTTCCCAGTTGAGAAAGGAACACAGTTACACAGCCCACAGTTGAGAAACAAATGTCATCTCAGCCAAACTTTCCCATCTTCAGAAGCCAAAGTACCGTCCAGTACTAAATACATACCCTAAGAGTCCTGTAACAACTACAGAAGATGTGCAGTGCAAGCATTCCCTTTGAAAGACTCTGTGGATGAGAAGAGAACTTCAATAGAGAATTAGTTAAAAGGGACTTTTTTACAAAAAAAATGTTGACTATTCTCCTCACTCAGTTCTCCCAACAATTTACTCTGTTTGTCTAATAGACTTAACTAGATACCTAATTATCAATGGGAAGGAAAAGTAGGCCACTATCCCACTGGTTACCCAACCTTCAGAATAGCCATTGTGGAAACTGGTAAATTAGCTACTGCTAATAACACCTTTCTGAGCATACTTTTCTCTAATACTCATTTTCAGAGAGGTTTTTGATTTAAATAGAATAACTGGACAAAAGAAAATGGTAGGACTATGGATTTAACTCCCAGTTTTATATTGATAGTCCTGCATAGGGCACCCTTTAGGGGTTCCTATTTGTGGGGAGGGAGTGCAGCACAGCAGTGCGTAGTCACTTAGTTGTGTCTGATTCTTTGCAACCCCGTGGACTGTAACCCACCAATGTAGTAGCAGCCTACACTACTTCAGATGTATTATGGGACCTACAGTTACAGCATACACATTTTATAGGTTCCCACCAGGCTGTCTCTAGATAAACTGGCTTGTAAGATCATGTGTGTGTATGTGCTCAGTCTTGTTTGACTCTTTGCAACCCCATGGACTATAGCCTGCAAGGTTATTCTATCCATGGAATTTTCCAGGCAAGAATATTGGGGTGGGTTGCCATTTCCTCCTCCAGGGAATCTTTCTGACCCAGAGATGAACCTGCATCTCTTGCGTCTCCTGCATTGGCAGGCAGATTCTTTACCACTGCGTCATGTGAGAAGCCTTGTAAGATCATACATAGAGTTTAAACAGACACTTGCTCTGTAGGGAATATATTTCCTGCATCCTGGCACCTAAACTTTAGTTGGTAGCAAATAAAACACATTCTAAAAGAACAATGGGAAGGAAAAGCATTTATGCTAGTGGATGAAAGTATTTTATCTGTCTGTTTCCTGGAGCAGTGTTCATGCACTTTCAGAATCTATTGCAAACTTCTAGGAACCCTTCTAACTTTAAAGAACTTGACTGCAGTAAATCTCAGCCTAATACAATCTGAAGTGTTTCTGTGTCTGACATTAGATTTTTTTCTGGTTGAATAGAAAGCATACACAGCCTTGCAAATGAGTCTTGCTGTGTCAAAACATAGAAGTCAACATACATAAAATGTATGAGGCCAGTAAGTCTTTTTACACACCTATAATAAAGAGGAAATCTGTATGTGATCCTGGTTGGCTGGGCATCTAAAGGGAATCAGAAAATAGATTGTTAAAGGTACATATATATATATATATATATACTTCCTTATTTTAGTTTTGCTTTTTCTTGTTCTCCATAATTAAGTGCTGTATACAAGGTGGCATCCAAAAATGGAAGCACTAATGGAATCATAAATTCTATAAAATGTATAGCAACTTTGAGAAAGAAGAATGTTTCTAACCTAATGAGAAATTTTTACTGAGCCTTAGTTGTTTCATCTTAAGGAAAAGGAGGGAATTATAGTGGGTAGAAAAAAAATATTTGTGAATGGAAAATTACTGAGTTGAAACCATATAATGTTAGTGTAACTGAATGTAACAGTAACTGCTCCTATGTAGATATTCTATGAAATTGTTGGGTTTTTTTTTAATGTTAGAAAAACATGTTTCTTTTTTTCAAAGGGGGAGGTGGGAAGAAGTAGGGAGATCTGAAAATTAAAATATGTTGATGTTTATGTAACCGTAATATGTTCCTTTTTCTGTGTGTGTGCATGCGTGTGTGTGTATAAAAGTGCCTTGAACACATGAACACATCTTTGCTGTTCATTCCAAAAGGAAGCCTTTTCCCAGCTTCCCAGCTGAATAAAGCAATAGCTTTGTACATGCTGAACAGAGTATGGTTATTTGTTCCTAACAAAATGAAATAGATTCTACTTGCTTAAGGCATATTCATCATTCACTAAGTGCTAAATAGAGTCCATAGAGATACAGTGGATCTCATAGGAGGTGACTTGGCTGTCCTAGGAAAGAAACATAATTGAAGAAAGTGTTAGATATTCAGTCCGATACTCAACTGGGAGTACAAAATTAAGATATATAAGAAGTTAGTTTCAAAATGTGTTGAACCAATGTGAATTATCCCAAGGCTTTTGGCTATTAGTGCTTATTTACTGTGAGCTAGAGTCAGGCTCACAGTAAATAAGCTTACTCCTTACACTGGCTGGTAATTATTTGAAAATGAGACAGCCATCCAAGCATAGTGGATATTCAGATGGAGAGCACACCGCAACAATTAAACCCCACAAGAGGTAGTCAGATAAGGGAATACATAAATAGGTATCTTATACACAGATTTAAATTGTATATACTAAATTCACAAGGCAGTGGCACACAAAAATCAAGACCCGAAGTGTTTTGCTCATATGACTGATGTATATATAAAGGCCCAGAAAGTCTGGACCTCTCAGATTTCATGAGACAACTGTACAAGCTGCTGCCTTAATATGTCTACAAATGACCAGTATCCATTGTACGGAGGGAAATCAAAGGCGCTACACTAACTGACCAACCACCAGGTATTGTGTCTACTTGGCTGTTATCAAAGGAAAGTATCTTTGTGTATCTTTGCCAGTTTTGAAACAAGTTTAGTTAATGGCTACATATTTGAGTCTGATCCTTGTATACAGTCTTCTAATCTGTTTCTATTGGTGGCAGCAGTGGGATTATGTTCTGTAAAATTTTTGGAAGTGAGACTAAGGAATATCACAGTGATGTGATATTCCCAGCTTTTCTTGGCTGTAAGAGCTATGACCAGCCCTGAATTTTCAATAAGATACGGAAAAGGATGACTTGATTTAAAAATAATAGTAGAGTTCCCTGGTAGTCTGGTGGTTAGGATTTGGTGCTTTCACTACTGTGACCCAGGTTCAATCCCTGGAGAACTGAGATCTCACAAGCTTTAGGGTGTGGCCAAGATAAAAAATAATAATGATAATTTAAAATAACAGTGTAGCAGGCAGACAGTACTAGATTTGTTGCTTCTAAACTGTGGAGTCAGTTTAAATGTTAACCTCGACAGTGAAGACCCACTGTCAGATGGAATGGAAATAAACATTTCATTTTAAACATCAATTCTGAACTTAATCACTTTTCTCCAGCCCACACATGATATGAAATAATCCATTTAGTTCCAAGAGAATTTTGTTAATATTCTAAAATATTCAAAAATGAACTATTTTGTGGCATAATATAAAAATCCTCCCTTTCTACTCACATCTTCACTAAAGTAAAAACCCCTTAATATTATGCATAAATACAAAAATGATACCTTACCCTATATCATCAACTGTGTTCAGGGCTTAGGTTGAATCCGAACAGGGCTACAGCAATGAGCATCAGAACTGAGGCAGAAGGGCGTTGATAAAACCAGTCCTCTACCTCCTCTAAAACCTAAAGACTGGCTTTTGCCTTTTTTTTTCTACATGTTGTGCATAGACCACTGTGAAGAACCTCTCCCCACATCCCCTGCAGCTTCTGCCTGTGGTTGATCATTGCTTACTTATCATCATCACCAGCTCATAAACCTGAAAGTAACCTTCAACAGCCAGGCAATATTTACCAAATTCATAACTTTATGATTTTGACTGTTAATAAAATGTTTATTTTCTTCTTTTTAAATCCTATAGCACCCATTGAAATGACCCTATGGAAAGATACTTTGAGATAATTTCAAGAGATGAGAAATCTGAAGATGAGAAAAATGAAATGACTTGTCCAATTCCATACAAAATGTTTAAATATTTAACAATGCACTTAAAACACAGTGTGTATAAAATTATACAATAAACAATTCAAACTCTCAAAAAAAAAAAAATGTTAACAACAGCTTAGTGTTGGAGCATAAAGCAGTCAGTTGTCTGGGATTCAGGGAGCTTATTTGGGAAAAAATATATGCACCTGAAACATGATATGAAAATTCTTGAAAATATTTGGAAAGTTATGCTCTGTTTCTTAGAGTGGAACATAACCAGTATTCATCAAGGAGATAGGATCCCAGTCAGCCTAACAAGGTTGTTAACTGAGTTCCTAGTATACACAGAAACGGAGCTGGTGTGGTATCAAATTAGGTATCAACAGAAACCAGATGACATCTTAAAATGAGTTGCAGCTTATAAATTAAAGAGCTGATAACATTTTAGTTAGGGGGAAGTTATTATATTTGGGTTAACTACTAAACCCATGTTTCATGCTACTTTTCCACCGTGGTGTCAGCTTACGAGACCTGACACTCCAGGACATCAGCTAATGTCTTGCCGCGTATCATCTAGGCAGTGGTCTGGTTGGGAGAATTTCGTTGGAAAGATACACAAATAATTGAAACAGTCCAAGAGTATGGCCATCTTCCATCAGAAAAGACTCTTAATTGGCTTTGTGATGATACCCTGAGGAACCAGACTGGCTTGATAGAAGGAGAGCTCTAGTGACACGAATAAGGGGCTAACCATGCTACCTAGATAATCTGAGTTCCTATAGTAGTTGAAAGCATTAATTTTTGTCACAGCCAAGGCAGTCTATATTGCAAAGTGGGTATGTATGGGGTTGCCCATGGCTACCAGCTTGGTAGTAGTGTAGATTTTTTAAATATTATTTGCCCACGTCGGGTCTTAGTTGCTGCATTCAGGATATTTAGTGTATCATGTGGGATCTTTCCTTGTGTCGTGCAGGCTCAGTAATAACAGTGCTGCTGCTGCTAAGTCACTTCAGTCGTGTCCGACTCTCTGCGACCCCATAGACGGCAGCCCACCAGGCTCCCCCGTCCCTGGGATTCTCCAGGCAAGAACACTGGAGTGGGTTGCTATTTCCTTCTCCAATGCATGAAAGTGAAAAGTGAAAGTGAAGTTGCTCAGTCGTGTCTGACTCTTAGTGAACCCATGGACTGCAGCATACCAGGCTCCTCTGTCCATGGGATTTTCCAGGCAAGAGTACTGGAGTGGGGTGCCATTGCCTTCTCCAATGCACAGGCTTAGTTTCTCCATGGCATGTGGGATCTTACTTCCCCCACCAGGGGTCGAACCTTCATTCCCTGCATTGCAAGGCAGATTCTTAACCACTGGACCAGCAGGGAAATCCCAGTAATGTAGATTTTTCCCAGTGAATAGTTTTGGTTCAGATCCCCAGTTTCCTTCTTTATATCCAGCTTTTCTATGGTGGTCATTTTCTACTTATGATACATTCTTTCTTTAAATATCTTGGATTGGCAGTCTTAGCAAATAAAAATACAGGATGCCCAAATAAATTTGAATTTCAGAAAAAAAGAAATAGGGATCATACTTATTTTAGAAAAAAAGTTATCTGAAATTCACATTTATGTGGCATCCCATATTTTATCTGGCAACCCTATAAATGTGTTAGTAACACTGGTTAAGTTTGGATTGTAGTTATGTATTTGTTCCCAGGAAACACACTGGTCCTTTCCATTACGTACTGGTTTTTTACCTGCTAATACTTGATATGGGAAGAGGAAGGCTAACACATAGTTGACCCAAAGCTTATTGTTGCGAGAGAAAAGAGGAAGCCTAATTGCAGATATGAGTTTTGAATAGGAGACACATTATCTTTGGCTAAAATTCTCACATAGCCATTAAAACATTTCCAGATGTACAAATTTTTGAAATAATGTCTAGATAATCGGTAGTTTAGAGGTTGTCTGTTGCTTTTTGTTTGTGTGACTTTTAAACAGTTACTTTCTCATTCTCTTTTACCATGAAAGGAAAGATTAAGTGCACTACTCTTTTTTTTTTTTAATACTTGATAGGTAGCACAATTGTCACAGCCACTCTTCATCTCAGAAAAGATACACAAATGTGGAACACCTATCTTTTTCTTCCAGAACCCCCCAGGGAGTCAAGGATTTGGAGTCACTAGGTGCCCTGAAAGGTGAGGTTGAGGAGCAAAGTTGAAAACAAGGGGATTATTTGAAAGTCTATTTTTGTTCTCCCATTGTAGCCAAGCAGCTTTCTCTTTTTCTAGCAGAAGGCTGGAAACTTATTCTCTGGAGAAATTAAACCAAACAGATTAGAGCTGGGACCTGGGGGGAGAATGGTGGTCGTAGTGAGGTATCACACTGAAAACAGGATGATTGAGAGATCAGTGTTCTGAACATTATAAGCCTGCAGTGCCCTTTCACCACCTTGCTACAGAATGTGGCAGCTGGGCTTATACACACCCCATCCCAGCCCTTCTGGAGAGATGAACAATTTTTAAAAACAGCTTGCACTTGATTATTTGTTACAGTGAAGCTCAGAGTTCACAACCCTACTCATTCATACATGACTTTCAGTCCCTTGAAATAATGCTAAGCTACTGGTATTAATATATATTTGGTTAAGGCGATGGCACCCCACTCCAGTACTCTTGGCTGGAAAATCCCATGAACGGAGGAGCCTGGTAGGCTGCAGTCCATGGGGTCGCCAAGAGTCGGACATGACTGAGCAACTTCACTTTCAGTTTTCACTTCCATGCATTGGAGAAGGAAGTGGCTACCCACTCCAGTGTTCTTGCCTGGAGAATCCCAGGGACGGGGGAGCCTGGTGGGCTGCTGTCTATGGGGTCGCACAGAGTCGGACACGACTGAAGCAACTTAGCAGACTTAGCAGTAAATATATAAGATAATCAAAACAAACCAAAAATAAGGGGAAGAATTTCATGCTGAACTTTTTTTGTGTGGAGGCACTAAACCATAGTGGACAAAGCAATACTCAGGAAAAGAAAATGTGGTGAGAGTTGTTCAACGAAAAATAAATTTTTTCCAATATAAAAAAAAGAATGCTAAGCAGATAGCCAAGAATCACTATACATATAGAAATAACTTCAACAATGAAAGATAAAGACTAAAACAAAAGTACCTGGAAAAAAAAGCAGAAAACATTAAGTTCCCAAAGATGCTATAATATTCTCAGAACAGTATATATTGCATCCATGAAAATTAAGAACACAGTGCTATAAAAGATGAACAATCAGAAAAAAGTATTAGAAAAATAGGAGAGCCAAAATTAAATATGAAATGTGTTGGGGAATAAGTTGAAGAAATTTCAGAAAATAGAACAAAAAAGCAGAGGTGAAAATAGCAAAGAACCAAAAAATTAGAATTGGGCACAACATCTGATTAAGATCTCGAAAAGGAGAGAAAAGAGAAAGGAGGTGATAATAAAAAAGAATATCTCCCCAACATGTAGGACATGTGGCTCTTACTAATAAAACGATCCACTGAGCGCATGGTACAATGAATCACCCACACACACATGCAAAATCATATGATAATTCAGGATGCTAGTTGTTAAAGAAGATCCTTAAAGTTTCCACAGGGGGATAACAAGAGTTACATAAAAAGATGTTTTCAGAATGGCATTTTAACTTTTTGGTAGCAACACTAGAAGATGCTAGAAGACTATAAATGCAGGGTCTTCAAATCTAAGAGAAAAAATTATTTCCAGTCTAATATTCTGTCTAGAATTATAGACAGTCCAATCAAGTATGGGGCTAAAATGAAGGTTAGACTGGCATGGTCTCAAAATTGTATCTTACCATGTACCCTTTCTTAGGAGGCTACTGGAGGATGTGCTTCATCAAAACAAAGGAGTAATCTAAGTAAGAAAGCATGGGATCCTGAAAATATAAGATCTGGCAAAGGAATGCAATGAAAGTCCCACGATGACTACTGTGTCAAGTAAGTAGGGTGGGGGTTTGAGGAAGTAGGTCCCTAGGAAACTTGGAACAAAGTGTTTTGAGTACATGGAAAGTATAAAAATAAGTGCAACAGATGTTAAGAGAAAATATAAAAAGATAAGCACAAGCATAGTGATAATAATGATAAAATGAGGCAATTAGAAGTACACCAAACAAACATTTTTGAATAAATGTTTCTGTATCACAAAAATAAATTGAAATTTTATTTCTCAAAATGTAATCATTACAATTTTGATAGTCAGATTTTAGAAGTTTGACATTAAAGATACAGGAGAATTGTAGCATTGTCAGTGATTAGATTGCTCCTTCAGGCATCATCCTCCACAATTGCAATAGGTGCTCACCTTCAAAAAGATGTGCCCTGCAGATGTTTTCAGAAAGAAAAAATTGTTTTCAATAACTTGTCTTGTGAAAGGAACTATGCCTCTCGCTTAGACAAATCTCAAATTTTTTTATTTAAAGAAATAATGCATAATACATAGCAATAATTTCAACAAGCTTTTTGTTTAAATTTTAGCCTCTGTAGACTCAAAAGCATAAAAAATGATTTACTTCTTTAAAAATATTTTGAAATTATATATGATTTTTCATATTCTGTACTATTTTTGCTATCAAGATATAGTTATTCCCATATAATGCTTTAGATTTTTTTCCTATGTATTATGATTGAGGTTTTTTCCTGTACTTTGTTTATATTAGCATTATATAACCTAAGAATAAATTTTGATCTAATTGCAAATGATTATCTGTGGTGATGTGTTTTTTCTCTGTCATCAAATCTATTGAGTAAACCATGCCAGGACAATTTGTTCATGTGCCTTTTCTATTTTTTAAGTAAGAGATAATCATAACTACAGTGAAGGACATGAAGTGCAATAATCAGAAGTGTACTTGATTTTTCACATAGTGTATACTCTCATATTAAGATGTGTACACTCAGAGTAAAGTCCAAAAATTTTCTGATTACCCAGTGTCCTTTTCCCTGTTTATACCTGCCCCAGAAGGTCTTCTAAAGATCAATTCATTTTGCTTTTTCTCAACTAATGTGAATGGATTCATCCAGTATGTGCTGTTTTACATTTGGATGCTTTCATCAATGTAATATCACCAGTTCATCCAGGTGTTTGCATGTATCCACTGTTCATTTTTTTTTATTGTTGTAGACTGTCCCATTGTATTCATATGCAATTATCTGTTAGGTGAGATTTGAGTACTTTGCAATTTGTGGCTATTGCAGATAAAGCTGAAATAAATGTATTTCTGTGTTTTTTATGGGTATATGCACTCATTCCTCTTGGGTCCTAGGAGCCAAACTGCTGTGTCATAGAATAAAACTGTCAAATACTTTCCAAAGTGATTGTGTCATTTTATGCTCTCATTAGCAATATATGAAAGTTCCAATTACTTCACATCCTTACAAACATTTGTTATTGTCTACCCTTAATTTTACCAATTCTGGTTCCGTATAGTAGTATCTCATTGTGACTTTAATTTATGTTTCCATGATTTGCAGTATTACCTTTTTATATGCTTATCAGCCATTCAGATACCTCTTTTGAAAGTATGTATTCAAGTCTTTGCCCATTTCTAAGTTATACTGCAGTTATCTTTTTCTTAAGGATATGTTCTTTATATATTTGGTACACAGGTTTGTCTATCATATATATATGTGTGTTTGTGTTACAGACATCTTTTGCCAGTCTATGCGGTTTCTTTTTACTTTTTTAGTGGTATATTATGAATGGAAATTTTAAATTTTTATAAAATCCAGTTTATCAGGTTGTTTTTCTATTATTGTGAGTGCTTTTAACAAACCTTTGCCAACCTGAATGTTCTGAAGCTATTCTGTGTTTGTTTTTTTTTCTTTTGAAGACTTAACAATTTTAGCTTTCACTGTGATCCATCTCGTTAGTTTTTCATATGATCTGAGGTAGAAAGGAATTGTCTTTATTAAAATATTCCTGTTACAACTATTTTGAAATTTAATTACTGGGAATAATATTTTAAGTATCTTATTTTTCTCTTTTTCTCTTATGTATTACTTTCTTCCTTTTTTCACATTCTTTATATTTTTTTAATCCAGATTACTTCCCAGGTGGCGCTACTGGTAAGGAACCTGCTCGCCAATGTGCAATGCAGGAGACATAAAAGAAGTGGGTTCCATCCCTGGGTTGAGAAGATCCCCTGGAGGAGGGCGTGGCAACCCACTGCAGTAGTATTCTTGCCTGGAGAATCCTATGGACAGAGGAGCCTGGCAGGCTACAATCCATAGAGTTGCAAAGACTCAGACATGACTGAAGCGACTTAGCAAGCGGAAATCCAGATTATGGTCATTTATCACAGGTGTAGTTTATATATCTTTGGAATTTGTTCTTTTCATGAAATCTGAGGTAGGAGAGTTGACATTCTGTTTTTCAGTTATCCTCAAAAGACTGAAGTGGAGAAGGCAATGGCAACCCACTTCAGTACTCTTGCCTGAAAAATCCCTTGGACAGAGGAGCCTGGTAGGCTTCAATCCATGAGGTCGCGAAGAGTCAGACATGACTGAGTGACTTCACTTTTACTTTTCACTTTCATGCATTGGAGAAGGAAATGGCAACCCACTCCAGTGTTCTTGCCTGGAGAATCCCAGGGACAGCAAAGCCTGGTGGGCTGCTGTCTATGGGGTCACAGAGAGTCGGACACGACTGAAGTGACTTAGCAGCAGCAGCAAAAGACTGAAGGATTCCAAAACTGGACTTTTTCTTGAAAATTAATTATCTAAAATGGTATAAATCACTAAAATCTAATAACACTTCTTTGTTTAAAATTGTGAATTTTAGTATACCAATTCTACAGCTATTGGAATTATAAACAATTGAGTCTATTATTGTACTCTGTGTGTACATGGATGCTAAGTTGCTTATTCCATGGCCAACTCTTTGTGACCCTATGGACTGTCACCCACCAGGCTCTTCTGTCCATGGGATTCTCCAGGCAAGAGTACTGGACTGGGTTGCATGCCCTCCTCTGGGGATCTTCCTCACCCAGGGATTGAAACCTTGTCTCTTATGTCAGCAGACAGGTTCTGTACCACTAGGAAGCCCATTCTGCCATGTACTGTCATTTAAATATTTTTAAGTGTCTTATGCAAGAGACCTGGGTTCCATCCCTGGGTTGGAAGGATGCCCTGGAAGAGGGCAAGGCAACCCACTTCAGTGTTCTAGCCTGGAGAATCCCCATAGACAGAGAGTCCAGCAGGCTACAGTCCATCGGGTCACAAAGGGTCGAACACAACTGAGCAACTAAGCACAGCAGAGCACACACGCGTTTTATACATTTAAGGTAAACTTCTAGACGTTATCTAGTCTAATATTCATGTTCATCTGTTTCCCTATTATTCAACTACCAGAAAGTTCTCAGTGTCTGTTTCTGTACGTAAAATTAATAGTTTTCAAATCAATTACTTTCATAACTTTACTTTTGCAATATATACACATTAATATCTTAGCAGATTAATAGAATTTCAATGCATAAAATACATTCATTCAGTTGGTCCTTCAGCAAATATCTTTTGAGCATCTACAGAGTGCCAAGAATTACTCTAATCACTGAGATTTTAGCAGTCAAGAATTTCTGCCTTCACGCAGCTTGCATTCCAGTGTGGTTTTTCACTTCAAATTATATCCCAAATGTTTACTTGTACTAGAAAGTGAATGTTCAGATATTAACAGTAAGTCTGAATTATTTGTAATAGATGATTCTATGTCCATCATGTTGTGTGTTCCACTTTTCATAGTGTAGAGTTCTTATGAAAAATTGCTACCCAGCCAGAAGTTGTATTTCCAGCCCCCTTTATATCTTATTCAGTTCTTGCCTATAATTAGTTTTTGCCAATAGAATGACAGCAGAGTTGGCATGTCAATTCTAGGATCCAAAAGTATTTTAGTAGTTGCTATACCTTCTCTGTTCTTTTTGCATTTTACTGGCTAGATGCAGATGACTGTGTGGTCCTGGGTTCTGGAGGATCTTGGAACACAAACAGAGCCAACCTCTGATTCACTTTAGATAGGAAGAGGGTCCAAAGACAAGTAACTCAGACTTTCATGTGAGCCAAAAATAAACTTTACTGGGTTAAGCTACTGAGATGTGGGGTTTGTTTATTTTAGCAATTAACATTACCATAACTAATATACTTGCCTTATTAATAATATAGATGTTATTAATCTGAATATGTTGATGTTCATCTGGAAAAAGAACCATTATCATTGATCTAGTACAATTTCAGAGTTGCCAAAAATCATATTGAAAGAAGTTGTCAGCTATTCAGTCTCCCAAAGGGCAAGGCAAATGCCTAAGAGCAAATTTGGCTGAATATTGAGACCAACACAAACTTAAACCTATCCCTAACAGTTCATGAATAAAAAAAGGAAGAATATGAAGACAAAAAAGAATGACTGTATAAGAAAAGTAGGAATAAGTTTGAGCACACTTTAGTCTATGAACCATATTTATGTAGTTATTATATTAAGTGAATGCTATTCAAATTCTGATAAAATAAGACCAAGGAATGTAGAAGGGATATGATGTAGGAATTCCTCATTCAATACGATAGTAAGTGTAAAAGGTATCAGGAATTCAAATAAACACACGCTTTTTATGCTCATATAGGAATAGAATTTGTTGCTTCTCCAGGAGTGGAATTAGTCACTAGAAACAGAGGTGGAAGGAAGGCTTTTCATCTTTCACTCTTGAATATCGTACCATATGGATATATTACCTATTTAAAAATACATTTTTAACAAATGCAAAATTTTATGATTAGCTTATGATAATTGATCAGGGAATAAATAACTTTACTAAATTTCAACAAAATTTCAGTAAAATCCTTTATGAATATCAGCATGTGGGATTGAAAAATTGATAGCCATAATTAATAAATACCTTTAATGATATCCTTCCTTTGAACCTGTGAAGTTTCATATGTTTTCAGTTATAGCAGCTATTAAAATCAATGTTGAAACTGAACTTAGAATTACATCAGAATTACAATAGCCTAAAATGATAATGGAGAAGGAAATGGCAACCCACTCCAGTATTCTTGCCTGGGAAATCCCATGGATAGAGGATCCTAGTAGGCTACAGTCCCTGGGGTCAAAAAAGATTCTAACACAATTTAGCAACTAGACAAAATAATAAAATCAAAATTTTGTAAAATGTTGAAGCATATTCAATTCAATTACTTCATCTAAAATACTGTAATATTATATCATGATATATTAATAAAATATACCAAAATTTTTGTCTAATAATTTATCATATTTTCTTTAATTTATCCATTAGCAGTCTCTTTTGTGTGTATTTTAATAGCATATATAAAATATTAGTACAGAACAATACTGAATCATAGGTTAAGAAATACATTATTAGGAATGCATGCTGGAAAAGTTTCTGCTGATAGGCTGCTGAATCAAACTTTAGAGACATTTGCTGTGTACTGACTGCCATGAGAGCTCTGAGAGAGCACCTCTGACTGGAGTCACCTGGTTGGAACTCCCTCGGAGCTCAGCCTGAGCTGAGACTCGAAGGCTGATAGGATGTGAATAGGAGAAAGGATGCGGAGGACATTGTAAAGCAAGATGACATAGACGGCACTATTAAGACTTGTTTAGGACATTAAAGCAATTCTCAAAGTGGGGCCCGGTATCATCCATACCAGCTTCACTGAAATGATTGTTTAAGATGCCTTACTCAAACCTGAATGAAAATTTCTAACATAGGGAGTCAGAATTATTCATTTTTATCAAGATCAAGATGACTTTTATGTTCACCAAAATTTGGAAAGTTCTAAATCCCATGTGCATATTCTAGGTGATACTTGGATTTGTATTGCAGAGACACCGAAGATGACCTTACAGAATAAACAAAAAACAAGACAAACAAAAACAGTGGTCAATTCCAGAAAGGGAAATTGAAAAATGACTTGGTTTGGTTGAAAAATTCAACCATAGGTCATCCCTATTACCAAAAATTAATTCAGTTAAAAAAATTTTTTTGTTTGTTTCCATTAAGTGGAGTAAAGGCTTCTTTGGTGGCTCAGATGGTAACGAATCTGCCTGCAATGCAGGAGACCCTGGGTTGGGAAAATCCCCTGGAGAAGAAAATGGCTATCCACTCCACTATTCTTGCCTGGAGAACTCCATGGACAGAGAAGCCTGGCAGGCTACAGTCCATAGGGTCGCAAAGCATCAGACACAACCGAGAGACTAACAGACACAAGTAGAGAGCACTCTGCTGCTAGTAATAGAGTTTAAAAGCATCAGTTCCATTTCTTTTTCAAGTATTGGAGAATTCTGTTGTTCAGTTACCTTTGAACTCCAGAAAAAGACTAGAAAGGCAAGAGTACTGAGCTGTCAGATTCACTTTCTGCCTGTTTAAGGTGAAGTCAAATGTACTTTGCAAAATGTCTGTTAAATGTTTCAGGTACTGGAAAGACTACTTGTGTGATTAACTACTCTTAGCCCATGTACTCAGCTCTTCTTCTATCCCTGTGTTTCACATCTCTGTTACCACTAAGGTATGAAGATGGGAAAAAATGACTACCAGTGCTAGAATTCCTAGACTTCTATTGCCTGTAAGCTAGTTCCAAAACAATTTGTGGTGCTCAGAGTGATCATATTAATAATGTCTGTGTATTAGTCACACAATCGTGTCCAACTCTTTGCAACGCCATGGACTACAGCCTGCCAGGCTCCTTTGTCCATGGAATTCTCCAGGCAAGAATACTGGATTGGGTAGCCATTCCCTTATCCAGGGGATTTCCCCAACCTGGGATCAAACCTGGGTCTCCTGCACTGTAGGCAAATTCTTTACCATCTGAGCCACCAACATAATCTGGCTAAAATTCTGCCACAAAACATTTTATTCCAAATGTATTCCATAGTATTTTTTTATATTGTAATCTCAGTGCAAATGTTGCCATTTTGTGATAAGGGGTGGTTGTTTTTATTTTCCTCTCCTGTGGAGATTAGATGGAAAACATATTATAAAGTTAATTTTAATGAAACCCTGCTGCTGCTGCTGCTGCTGCTAAGTCGCTTCAGTCGTGTCTGACTCTATGCGACCCCATAGACGGCAGCCCACCAGGCTCCCCTGTCCCTGGGAGTCTCCAGGCAAGAATACTGGAGTGTGTTGCCATTTCCTTCTCCAATGCATGAAAGTGAAAAGTGAAAGTGAAGTCGCTCAGTCAAGTCAGACTCTTCTCGACCCCATGGACTACAGCCTACCAGGCTCCTCCGTCCATGGGATTTTCCAGGCAAGAGTACTGGAGTGGGTTGCCATTGCCTTCTCCGAATGAAACCCTACTACTAGTTAATATGTGTCATGATACAAGCATAATGCTAATTTAAGCTATGTTCATTTCTTGCATTCCCCTCTCAAAAGGGGGAGGGAATATTTTAAAGAAAAACAAACTTTAGCTTTTAAAAATAAAATATGACATAAGGGCTACAACAGAAATGTGCAGCTCTGAGAGCATATTTTAGGGACATGGAAACTAGTCTGAAAGATCAGTAGGAATAAGACAGGGTAATGAGACTAGCCTTGTAGGTAAAGAAGTTAAGTGAAATATTCCAGAATGTGATTTTTTTTTCTGTTGTTTTTGTTGTTCAGTAGTTCAGTCATGTCTGACTCTTTTGGGACCCCACAGACCATAGCCTGCTAGGCTTCTCTGTCCATGGGATTTCCCAGGCAAGAATACTGAAGTGGGTTTCCATTTCCTTCTTCAGGGGATCTTCCTGACCCAGGGATTGAACCCGAGTATCCTTCATTGGCAGGCAGATTCTTTACCACTGAGGCACCAGGAAAGCCTGATTTTATTTTTAGATGAGTAGTAATAATAGTGATGATAGAGTTACCCATGCTGCTTAACTGATTAAGAAGAAAATTCCAAAGCAAAGCATAAAACATTACCTTAGTAAGTTTCTACTGAAGAAATCACCTAAGGTGGCACTTAGATGAACAGTGTGGTAAAGGTGAATTATTCAATACCTGTTGAGACAACTACTTAGCCATCTGGAAAAACATAAGCTTGGTTTCCAACCTCACCCCATGTATCAACATAATCCCAGTTAGATTTAAAAATGTAAACATTTTTTAAAAGTGAAACCATAAAAGTGCTAGGAAAACCTATTCTTGGATGGGGAAGGCCTTTCTAAGCATGATGCAAAAGCCAGAAAATGTAAGAGAAAATATCAGCAGATTTACTACATAAAAATTCAAAATACTTGAGCAGCATAAGAAAGCTAAAACAAACTACTAACTGGGGGAAATGTTTGCAATAGAAGCCCCTACAAAGAAAGATGTTGTAATAAGTGTTAAAAATGACTAAAGAAAACAATTTAGCACTTTATAAAGTGGAATAAAATGATGTAAAAGGCAGGGAGCTTTTAAAGGATGAAGAATAAAGAACACAGAAGAGAAAAGTAGAAAATATCCAATTGGCTGGGGTCACCCTGTCAAACTTGTTTGGCATAAGAAGGAACAAGGAACTAAGTATAGTGCCCAGAGTTACATATACTGTGTGTCTAGTCATGCAGAGCATTACAGAGACACAGAAATTATCTAAGTTTTGGTTTGCTTATGTGGTACCCTGCACAGTAGCAATTTGATCGTGGTCTAGAAAGTTACTTCAACATGTGGAAGAAAGCCAGGCAAAAGCAAGTGCACAAAAAGTTTAATTCAAAAAATAATAATGTTAAATTCCAACAACCAATCAATTTGTAGAAATGTGTTTCACCAACCCTAATTTTAATTTGATTTTACTAGTAAAATACAAGTAATCAAACAAATGGTGAGGGGAGACACTCTTCACCTTTTAAATCAGAAGATATTTCAAGATCACTAGCAACAGTGTTGGTAAGGGTATGGGAAACACACATTTTTGTGCACTATTAATGAGTGTAATTTGGAATAACTATTCTGAAGAACAGTATAAGAAAATATATCAAGACTTAAAAGTTGCTTACTCTTTAAAGTCGGGTTTTCCCAGGAATTACTCCTATGGAATTACTTGCACATCTGTGCAAAGATCCATGTATAATGTCATGTAGAAAGTTTTCCTGATGCAATGGTAACCTCCAAATTACCATTTTGGCACTCTATTCAGACACTAAATTACCATTCAGGTACTCTATCCTGGATGTCATGGACAGGAAATCCTTACAACTCAAATTAAGATGCTCAAATCCCATAATTTATTGAACCACTTTTAAACAGAAGTCAATTAGTGAAGATTAAGACATTTAGAATACAGTGCCAGGGAGGTAGGAGGACCACACCACCTGAATCCTGGGTTATGCAGTCTCTTGTCCTGTCTGCTGCAGCAACCTTGACTTCTGAACATGCAGTTATGAGAACCACAGTTGAAGTTGAAAGAGGGGCTCAGCAGGATGGGGGGTTCCTAGAGTCAATACGTGCTTGCTCTGTTAGAAATGTGCAGAGGCAAGTATGAAAAGCCTTGCTAAGAGCTATGTTCTTTATCTGTGTTTCTTGGGTGGAATATTCACTGTGGTCCAACTCTTTGCGACCCCATGGACTAGGGCCCACCAGGCTCCTCTGTCCATGAGATTTTCCAGGCCACAATACTGGAGTGGATTGCCATTTCCTTCTCCAGAGGATCTTCCCAACCCAGGGATCAAACCCAGGTTTCCTGTATTGCAGACAGAGTCTTTACTGTCTGAGCCACCAGGGAAGCCCAGATCCATTTAGTAGCTGTATAAAATTGGATACTTAGCCTCCCTTAGCTTCAATTTTCTAGACTGTAGAATGCAGATAATAAGTGCCTTAGTAGGGGTCAGAACATGTGCAAAGAGCATAGTGCAATCCCAAGATCACATTAGTGGACTAATAAATGCCTTGTATTAGACAAAGCACTTAATCCTCTTCTGCCCTCTATGTCATTCCTGATAGTGTGAAAAGACCTACTAGTCATGGTGCTAGAAAACCTCCACAAACTGCAAAGGACTCTTTCCAAGACAGATGAGCTCATGGTACCTTAACTGCAATCCATCAAAGCCTGATAAGGGAATCTGCTTTCCCCTCTGTCTTCCACTATAAAGTTGAAAGTATAGTATACCCCAGACTTAATAAGATAATTATTAAATAATTAAAACTTGGAATTAGAAAAGAGGGAGAAGGCAATGGCACCCCACTCCAGTACTCTTGCCTGGAAAATCCCATGGACAAAGGAGCCTGGAAGGCTGCAGTTCATAGGGTCGCTGAGGGTCAGACACAACTGAGACTTCACTTTCACTTTTCACTTTCATGCATTGGAGAAGGAAATGGCAACCCACTCCAGTGTTCTTGCCTGGAGAATCCCAGGGACGGGGGAGCCTTGGTGGGCTGCCGTCTATGGAGTCGCACAGAGTTGGACATGACTGAAGTGACTTAGCAGCAGCATTACTAAACTGTAGTCTGTATAAGATCATCGAGAGCAGTGTTTCTCAATCCTCTTCACACCCAGTATCATCTTTTCTGTAACATTCATGTTATCTTGAAATTCATAGACAATTTTTCAAATTAGTAAACACATTTTAAATATTATCAGTATAATAAAAGGAAAGCAAGATAATTAAATATATATTTCAATATAGAAATGCTCTGGCTTGATGAACTTTATGACATAATGTAGTACTCAGATGCTTGCACATATTGGCTAATTCATTATGAATGTGGCAGTTACATTACAAGTGTGTGTGCATGCTCATTTGCGCAGTTGTGTCTGACTCTTTGTGATGCCACGGACTGTAGCCCACCAGGCTTCTCTGTCTATAGAATTCTCCAGGCAGGAATACTGAAGTGGGTTGCCATTTCCTAGTCCAGGGGATCTTCCTGACCCAGGGATTGAACCTGTGTCTCTTGCATGTCCTGCACTGGCAGGTGGATTCTTTACCACTGAGCCACCTGGGAAACCCTACCAGTGTGTTGTATCAACAACCAACAATCATGAGCCACAAAGCCATTGATGATGTAATTTTCCACAGAGGTAAATAACTTTTGATAAAGTTCTGATCAAAATGGGTATTTTTCCTCTAGTTTACAAAGTGGTTGAATTCCTGTAAATTTTAGTAGGTATTAAAACCCTACAGAAAATACTCTAAATATGGAATTAGGTAGGAAGCTCACTTAAAATGTGGATTCTGAAGCCTCATCTTCAGAGATACTGACTCTGTAATCTAAGAGTCTACATCAGCCTCCTGGTAGAGATTCTGATTCAGGCATTCTGTTTTCTAACTGAATTGGGGAAGGGGTGGTTGTCCTGCACAGGGGACCTAGATGGTAAGCTAGGAACCAAAACCCAGGTTGGCCATGCCTACTGTAAGGTAATAGGGCGAGAGTAAGGAACTTAGAATAGAAATATTCTAAGTGTCTGAAACAGACACAACTTAAGTTGTGTCTATACAAAGTGGTTGCATTCCTGTAAGTTTCAGTATGTATTAAACCCCTGCAGAAAATACTCTAAATATGGAATTAGGTAGGAAGGTCACTTAAAATGTGGGCTCTGGACCCTCATCTCCAGAGATTTTGACTCTGGAATCTAAGATAGGACTAAAAGTCTACATTAGCTTCCTGGTAGAGATTCTGATTTTCAGGCATTCTGTTTTCTAATTGAATTGGGGCGAGGGTGATCTAAATGATCAGAACTTTATCAAAAGTTGTTTACCTCTGTGGAAAATTACATCGTCAGTGGCTTTGTGGCTCATGATATTCGGTTGCTGATACAACACACTTGTATGGTAAGTGAAGGACAGGATTCTGGTTCCGGGAGGCGGGTGGCCACGTGTGTGAATGAATCATTTCACTTTCCCTGAGAACTGTTTATTTAGACTTTCAGCTCCATCTGTTACCTAATAACTACTCCATTCCTCTTTGCTTCCTTTCCCACACCTGCTATCATCCTGTCTACCCCTGTCTTTGACTTTTCCTCTACCCCTCTACACTACACAGTCCTTCGCTACATACCCAGATTTCTCGTCCCAGATTTCGGTCACCAGCTTCTCCGCAGCCCCTTGGCTTCTTCCCTTTAGTAAATCTCCGGCAATTCTCCCGCAACATCCTCGCTCCTCCTTAAAATGGGAGAAGGGAGGCTCCCACCCGCAGCCTTGACAGGGGCCCAAATCGTTTGCCCCGGTCCCCGCCATCTCCTCACGTCCCCGCAATTTGCTTTCCCCACCCCGTCCCTCTCTCGGCATCCTGCCCCCGACCACACCCCCCATCCCCTACCGCCACAACCCCCAACCTCCGCCCTCAGCGCCGTGATCGGAGGCTCCGGAGTAGCTGGCTGAGGGTACTCGTCAAGGTGCCCCGTCCCTCGCCACCCGTTCGCCCACAGCACTTCGCCAGGGTCTCCCTCCCCAGATCAAACGCCCCCAGGTGCCCGAGGCTGAAGCCGGCTCTTCTTGTTTGGCCTGGGGTGCCTACCACGGGCGGGGGCCGTTGCCGCTGAGTCCGGAGCTCGGCTGCACCCGCGTGTCCCAGAGCGCGGCGCCCGGCCAGCGAAAACCTCTTAGAGGCCACCAACTCCTCATCTCGGAAGCTTATTGCAGGTGAGACCCGCACCGGCCCGGGAGCTGCTCGCGAATCACGAACCGCACGTGCGTGTCCTCGGCGCCTCTCCGCAGGGTGCGGGTGCCCGGAGAGCCAGCGAGCGAGCGAGAACGCGGGGGCAGACCGGGTGGACGCGCGGGTAGCGGGGAGGAGGACACCCAGGGGGAGGAAGAGCCAGGTGGCGGTGCAGGCGGCGGGACTGCAGTGCCACCTCTCCGGAGAAAGCCCACAAGCTCACACGCCCGCGCGCACAAGCACGTGCACATCGCGGGCTGCGAGAACCCGAGCCAGCAAGAGCCTTTTCAGTGCCGGACGCGTTTCAGCGATGGCTTCTGCCCTGAACAGCAAAATTCACGCTCCCGGGAATTGCCCGGGCTCCAAAGCCGACGCCCGCGGTGGCCCCGGCTGGAGACTGGACTGTGATCCTGAGATGCACGTGAAAATGTGCAAGAAGATCGCCCAGCTCACCAAGGTAAGATGAGGCGCTGCGGGCTGGGGAGATATGTGCCCAGGGCGCCGGGGGCAGGGAAGGGAGTGCGGACGCACCCAAGGGAGGCCCAGGCAAAATCCCAGCTGAAACTTTGTCTCGGAGGCCATGTGGAAGGGAAGCGGCCTTAAATCTTGGTGACCTTCTGGAGGCACTGTCCTAGAGCAGTTGAGAGAAAGGATCCTTGCCAAAAAAACTCCTACAGCTTGCTCGCCGAGCAGGTGGTCAGTGCTCCCAGGGTGGGAATGTGAATCGAGTTGAATCAGTGCTGGGGTGTGTATGTGTGTTTCTTTGCAGGCTCTGCTCAAATGATCGTGCCTGAAATGTTGTGATTTCATTCATCACAGTACTTTACCGGCAGGGAGGAGGTCATGTGGGCTATTTAAATATTTGATTCATTTATTCCTTCATTCAGCAAATATTCGAGTCATTTCTTGAGTGCCAGCAGCTTGCGTGGCACCGTGCTAAACCTGGAAGGCTGCCCAGGGGATTTACTATCAAACTGGCTGCAGACGTGTGCAGAGCGTAAATGGGGAAATGAACGATTCACCATTTAATTACGGGATTACAAAAGACCTTGGGAGGTCAGCCAGCCCATTCTCCTACCTCATCCCAGGGCCCTGATTGAACCTCTAGGGACCGTGCTGCCTTCCTTATGAAGACCAGCAAAAGATGTCACCCTGTCCTTTGTTAGCCCCCTGCAGCTTCGCAGTTAGGAGTTGCTTGTGACAGGGACCCCTCCTGTGCCTGGCATGTAGATGGAAAACATCCCTCTCTGTCTTTTATACAAGGTCCCCCAGTGCCTGAATTTAGTTGTTTGCCTTGGAGTTTCCTTTTGATATCATAATTATTCCTGATAACATGCTTGCTAGTAGAACATTGGGTCCAGGTTCTGTGTATGGGACACGCTCTCTTCCCCAACTGTCTCCCTCCCGCTTCCAACACCACTTTTTTTATGGCATCACAGGCATTTTCCTCCCTATTTCGCCAGAAGGAAGAGAGCACGGAGATCTGAAATTGGGCACTAGCTCCCGACTCAGGCCCTTCCCTTAACTTCTCCACATTTTTTGCAAATGAGCCTGTATCCAAACAGTGATCTCTTGAGTCAAGGGTGGAAAGGGGGAAATGGAGATACTCCTTGGAAGCCTTGGCACATGCTGCTTGGCACCACTGATCTAATTTGCAGTCATCCAAATAGTAACGTCGACCCGAAAAGTATTGATTTGAGGTGTTAGACACAGAATAAAGCATCTTATCTGTCTTCAAATAAACTAAAATATTTTTGGAGAAAAAACGAAAAGACACTACTCTGTAATCAGTTGCTAAATTGGATATTTCAAGTTGTGAGTGCTCTAGAGGTAGAAACAAAGGTTAAGTCATTATAAGCAAGAACAGTTAGGAGAGGTTTTATGGAAGAGATGAACCTTGAACTCAGTTTCAATGTATGGAGTGCCTACTGAGTTGGACCATCAAGAAGGCTGAGCACTGAAAAATTGGTGCTTTTGAACTGTGGTGCTGGAGCAGATTCTTCAGAGTCCCTGGACAGCAAGGAGATCAAACCAGTCAATATTAAAGGAAATCAACCCTAAATATTCATTGGAAGGACTGATGCTGAAGCTCAAATACTCTGGCCACCTGATGCAAAGGGCCAACTCACTGGAAAAGACCCTAATGCTGGAAAAGATTGAGGGCAAAAGGAGAAGGGGGCAGCAGAGGATGAGATAGACAGCATCACTGACTCAGTGAACATGAATTTGAGCACAGTCCAGGAGATGGTGGAAGACAGAGGAGTCTAATGTGCTATAGAGTCTGACGTGTCCAAAGAGTTGGACACAACTTAGTGACTGAGCAACAACAACAGCTATGTGCCAGGCACTGTGTTCAATATTAATGGCATACAACTGAAAAAGATAGGGCCCCTGCCCTTGTGGTGTGACAAATGTATAAAATGATCATTTGAATATAAAGTGGTAACGGTAGTCACTCCACCCATTAATATTTTGGCATAATTATTATTTGCCAAGCACTGTAAAGAAAGCATCCATGATCCTATGGCATAGTAGGCAGTGTTTCTCAAAATATATTCTGCATTAGAAATCACAGTTGATTTTTATTATGTCATGCTCGCTTTATCATTTTCCATGCTAGATGTTTAAATTAGACCCTTTCAATATTGATATTGATATGCTACCTTTCTTTTGGTTGTTTGTACGCCATATTTTCCATCTCTTTATATTTAATCTTTCTATAAGTTTTATTTTGCTGTATCGCTGATAGGTGAATTTAATCCATGTGCATTTACTGTGATTACTAGTATATTGGGGCTTATTCTTCCATTGTATTTTGTGCTTTTCATTTACCATCCTTTTTCTCCATCTCTGCTTTCTATGGGATTAGTTAAATGATTTATATTCCCTCATTTTCCACTGTTGGTTTGAGGGCTTTAGGCATTATTCCTATACTTATCAACATTGTGTTTAGTTTTCCACATACATATTTAACTATAGTTTTTCTAATATGACCAACCTAGATAGCATGTTAAAAAGCAGAGGCATTACTTTGCCAACAAAGGTCTGTCTAGTCAAGGTTATGGTTTTTCCAGTAGTCATGTATGGATGTGAGAGTTGGACTATAAAGAAAGCTGAGCACAAAAGAATTGATGCTTTTGAACTGAACTGTGTTGTTGGAGAAGACTCTTGAGAGTCTCTTGGGCTGCAAGGAGATCCAACCAGTCCATCATAAAGGAGATCAGTCCTAAGTGTTCATTGGATGGACTGATGTTGCAGCTGAAACTCCAATACTTTGGCCACCTGATGGGAAGATCTGACTCATTTGAAAAGACCCTGATGCTGAGAAAGATTGAGGGCAGGAGGAGAAGGGGACAACAGAGAATGAGATGGTTGGATGGCATCACCAACTCAATGGACATGAGTTTGGGTAAACTCCGGGAGTTGGTGATGAACAAGGAGGCCTGGCATGCTGCAGTCCATGGGGGTCGCAAAGAGTCGGACACGACTGAGCGACTGAACTGAACTGAATAAAGTTATCATGTAATTCTTTCTTCCTGAAAAAGAGCTTTGCATACTTCACCCATTTAATAGCCCTTCCCTTTCCTGTCTTGTCATTGTTGTCTAGATTCTTTTACCTTTTAAATTTTTAAATCATTTTTATAGTTAATTAAATTTACTGATATTTTGCTGATTCTTCTACCTTTTTTTTTTTTTTTCTTGAATCCATGGCCTTCTTTTTTGGTTCAGTTTTCTTCTATCTGAAGTTCGTCTGTTAATAGTTCTTTCTGAAGGGGTCCTGGTGGGTAATAAAATCTTTTGTGCATTTGAAAATATCTTTATTTTGTCCTCACTGTTGTTTATTTGCCCATAAAAATCTTCTGAACACTTATTTTTCCAAGGCACAGTGTTGGTAGTATTCTATTACCATAGGTACTAATTGCTGCTGATAAAAATCCTACTGCCCATCAAATTTTCATTTATTTGTAGATAATCTGCCTTTTCTCTTGATGGCATTTGCATGTGTTTATTTTGATGTTTAGCCATTTCATTATAACTGTCTAATTGGTATTGAGTGTACTTTCTATTGAAGACTCATATGCTCTCTTTAACTCTGGAAAATTATCAATGATTTTCTGTTCAAATATTGTTTTTCTGCCATTACCTCCTTTCACTTTTCTGGAACTGCTATTAGGTGAATTAAGGAAGCCTCTCCATATTCTGAAATGTTATTAAAATTTTTTTGTCTCTGAATCCTGGTGAATTCCTTAATCATGTTTTCTTGTTTGCCAATCCACTAGTTTGTCCAATCCAGAGTTTTTCCCATCTATTAAGTTGTATAATTATATTTTCATTTCTAAGATTGCTGTTCTTGCTTCCTTTCTTTCTGATTTTGGTAACTGCTTAACTTGCATAGCTTTATTGAAGTATAATTTACATATCATAAAATTCATCTAAGCATACAATTCAATATATTTTAGTAAACTTACAGAGTTGTTGCACCATAATTTAGTTTTAGAACATTTCTATCATTGTCCTTTGTATCCATCTGTAGTCAATCCCTGTTCTACCCCCATACCAAGCAACCATTAATCTCCTTTCTGTCTCTATAAATTTGTCTTTGTCAGACTTTTCATGTCAGTGAAACAATGCAACATGTATTTCCATCTGGTTTTTTTCACTTAGATGCCAAATCTTAGCATCGTGTTTTGAGGTTCATCAATTGGTGTAGCGTCGTATGTCATTCATTCATTCCCTTTTATTACGCACTAATATCCCATTGTATGGATACTAATGATCATATTCACCAATTGATAGGCATTTGGGTTGTTTTCACTCTGGGTCTACTATGAATAATGCTTCTACAAACGTTACATTCCTACACACACATCTTCATTACTTTATTTCATAAATAAGATAGAGAAAATAGTAAGAGAGCAACTAATAAAACAAATGGGACAAATGGTTAAGAATAAGAGAATCTGAGTAAAGGGTAGGTGTGACATTCTTTGTACTGTTCTTTTTCTGGCAGGTTTCCAAGTTTGAATTTCTTTCTGAATAAAAGTTTAAAACAAACAGAAAGCGTACAGGATCCCAGACCCCATCTTAGAAAATAAGGAGAGGTGACAGGCATTGTGTTTTCTAAAGCCCCTCAAGACCTGTAACATTCACACAGGGTTGAGAATCACTGGTTCAGAATAGCCAAAGGTTTAAATAGTAGAGCAGATACAGAGGTGTTAATTGGGAGACAGGAGGTTTCACGTCCATTTCCCATTATAGCCTGTGGGATACTTTGGTCTTGAAAGCATCAGGCAGGTTTGCCTAGCCCTGTCCATTCAGCCAGTCTCTGCTTTTCACCCGCTCAAAAATCTGCAGCTGATTTTTCCGTTTGTAACTTTCTCCACATCCTCTTATCCAGAAGTGTTGGCATTCCTCATACCCAGAGATTTTCCAATTCCCACTTTCAAGGTGGGACGGAGTATCTTGCCCCCAAAACAAGTTTAACAAAGATCCTTTTGTATTAGAACACAAAAATGAGTGGGAAAGCACATGCTCCCTCTCCATCAATCATCCCTTGAACTGAAGGCTGAATCTTAGGAACCCAGCCCATACACATAACTCCATACACCCACGAGACCATTGGGAGTTATGAGAAGAAAAGTCTCCAGGAGGCAATAAGCAGTCCAGAAGCTGCCAACCTAAAAGTATAAGGAGTAAAATAACCCCAAGAGAACCTGTCAGTCATCCTTCCAAAATGATGTCTTCCCAGGTCTCAGAAGACCCTGTAGGGCCTACGGTGAAATCAAGTGGCTGCAACTTCTGAGTGATTCCTTATGATTCCCTAATGTTTGCATTCTTTGTAAAGCCCTTGACATGCTTACTCATCCTCCGGGAGCACAGCATTTCTGCATGGCAAGGAGATGAGCATGGTCAGTCTCCGTCTATTTACAAGAATAGGTACAGTTCTGGGAGGGGGAGGAACTGCCCTGGCCCAGCTTGTGAATAGGTGGGTAAATATCAGGAATCCAGCTTTCCCATGGATATAAGCCACATTCTCTAATATTACTCTTCCCAGGTGGCTCAGTGGTAAGGAATCCACCTTCCAATGCAGGAGATGCAGGAGACACACATTTGATCCCTGGGTCAGGAAAATCCCCTGGAGGAGGCAATGGCAACCCTCTCCAGTGTTCTTGCCTGGGAAATCCCCTGGACGAAAGAGCCTGGCAAGCTACTGTCCCTGGGGTCACAAAGAGTCAGACATGAGTGAGCATACACACAGTATATTTTGATCTCAAAACAGCCTTTTGCCTTGGTCTTATATTTTAGTTAGTTCACTGGGGAAGAATGATTTTGTTTATTGGGCTTTCCTAAAGACCTGCCACACAGATCTTAGGAAGAGTTTGGTTCTGAGGACTGTGGTAAAGTGTTGTAGTAAGAATGAATTCTGTCATTCAAGAAAACATCCTGACTTGAGAGCGGGGGCCCTTTGAGTGGCAGTGTAGTTCTTATCTGTAGATTCTTCCTTCCTGCTGTGGGAACGTCTGGAGGTCAGAGTCAGCACTCCCACCCAGCACAGTAGCATGACCAAACCAAGGGAACTGTGTCTCCCCACATCCCAGAACCTTACAGAAGTCTGTGGAGACATATGAGCAGAGACAGTCATATTGGATGTTGGGGGAAAATAGTGGATTGTTAGGGATGGGTAGGGAGATACTGTTATGGAGAACAGTCCCTGAGTAAAAAGTCAGAAATATTAAGGAAAAAGGATTATAATTTCTACTCCAGGTTATCTTTTAAATGAATTTAAGTTGGATTTATTTCTAGAGGGGTGCTTCTTACTCTTATTTATATAATAAATATAAATAAAAATTAACTGTGAATAAAAACTAGGACACCTGGAGAGCTAACAATTTGGGGTTTACTCTTAGAATGATCAACTTTTGTGGCTGTTACCAGTTGAAATGCTATCTCTTCAGAGATACCTTTTCTGACTTTCCCATCCAAAGGAGCCAAAAGTGAAAGTCACTCAGTTGTGTCCAACTCTTTGCTACCCGTGGACTTTTTGCGACCTGTGGACTTTTTGTGACCTGTGGACTTTTTGTGACCTGTGGACTGTAGCCCACCAAGCTCCTCTGTCCATGGGATTCTCCAGGCAAGAATACTGGAGTGAGTTGCCATTTCCTTCTCCAGGGGATCTTCCCAACCCAGGGATCGAACCCAGGTCTCCCACATTGCAGGCAGACGCTTTAACCTCTGCACCACCAGGGAAGCCCTTAAATATAAGAATCCAAGTACTAACATCAAAGATTTCAAGGGAGGAAAGGAAGCCAGGAGGGAGGAAGAAGGGGAAGGAGGTGGGAGAGGGGGGGCGAAAGGGGTGGCCTTACAGATGTCTCCTGCCACCTACAGATACCTAGGCATTATGGGACTTTTCCCTGGGCCTCCAGAGAAGGGACCAACCTATCTGTAAATGAGAAAAGTAGTCCTTTGTTCCTTGGTGATTTGTTGTGAGGGTTCACTGACTTAAGGAATGTAAGGGGAGCATCTCATCCGGGGAGCAGAACTATCATAAGCCTGATAGATGTTGGTTTCTTCCCTTCCTGAGCTAGAAGAATTGCAGAAGGACAGGACCACTGCTCAGCTGTCAAAACCAGCAACTAGAAACAGAGCCAGCCCTTTCCTGGACTGAGAGGCCAGGGCAGTGGCTCCAGAAGTAGGAGTGATGCCTGCTGCCCCACCAGTCCTCAGCAACAGGTTGCCACTTGAGCCCTGGGTTTTTGTGGCTTGAAGCTGTGGAAGTTTTATTGCACTGCTGACTCCCTTAGCTTCTCTCCAAATACCCTCCTGCCTGCAGGAGCTTGTGTGGGGACAGATGTTTAAACAGTTCTATACCAGTTTGCTTTAGGATTCTAGATTTGAAAACTGCAGGTCTGTATTAACAAGTCCCCTCTGTTGGAATCTTTTAATTTAGTGAAGTGATTTGTGGTGTACAGACAGCTATCTCACAGAAATCTTTTTGCCAGAAAATAGGATGAAGGACACTTTAAATTGGATGTCTTTGAGATGCCTCCACTTTGGCATAACATTCATATCTCTGCACTTCCCTCCCTAAACCTTGCTCCAATTCTTTCTCCGCACAGCAGCCAGAGTGATGCTAAAACTGAATAACACCCTCCTACATTGCTGTAGAATGTTGCAACCGCTTTGGAAAACAATCTGGCAGTTCCTCAGATAATTAAGAGATTTATCATAATGAACCAGCAATTCTACACCTATGTATATACCCAGGAGAAACTAACTTATGCATAACATTCAGAGCAACATTATTTGTAGTAGCCAAAAACGGAAATAAACTAAATGTCTATCAACTGGAAAATGGTATGAATAAAATATGGTACAAAGTACAATCAGGGGCAGTGACTGAGGGCTGCAAGGTTTCATTGTGGTTCAGTGAGAATATTCTTAGGTTGACTGTGGTGATAGTTACACAATCCTGCACATGGGCTGAAAGCCATTGAATTATACAGTTTAAATGGGTGGATTGTATGTTCTCAATAATTATACCTCAATTAAGCTGTGAACATTAAAACCAACAAAAACAAACTGAATTTTCTCCCTTTTAAATCCAGTTCTGAAGCAAGTCCTGATGACTTTACCCCATAAATATAAAATATCAGTTCTGCATTTTTGCCTCCACCCTAGTCTGAGCCACCTTCACCTCCTTCCCTCAACCCTTCTGGGCCTCCTCATGGTCTACCCTCGCCCGTCTCACAGCAGCAATAATCACACAGTATAAATCAGAGCATGACATTCTTCCATTAGAACCCACAAATGGCTTCTCATTTCACTTGGAATAAAGTTTGTTCTCCTACGTAAATTCTTCAGTATGGTCACCTGAGGTGTCTGCTGTCCACTTCTCAGCATCATCTCCTCCATCACACTGGCCTTCTTTCAAAGCCTTCAGACGCTTGTGCCACTTGGAGCCTTTGTTCTTGTGGCTTCTTCTGCCTGCTCCTGGCTAGGCTCATATGTCTCTTAAGGGAGGGCCTCCCTGCTCACCTATACCATGAAATTCCCTCAGCTCCATCTACTGTTTCCACTTTTTCCGTCCATCTGTGCATCTGTTTATTGCCTTCTCTTCCCTGCCAAGGAAGTCATCCCTTGAAGGCAGGAATTTCTGTCTGTCTCTCCCGTTCTCTCCTCTATACCCCAGTGCCTGGAACAGCACCTGGTTAGTGATTGGTGCTCACCAAATGTTTGTTGGTGGGCTAAATGAACAAAATTCTTCCTGGACCTCCCACTGCTCTTAGGAAAAAATATCACATTTCAACCATAGCTTGCATACAGCCATCTCATGGGACAGTGGGGAGGTTTCTTTTTCAAGGACAGAACTCAGGAGGTACTAGCATCTAATTTCAAGTTTCGTAAAGGCAATAAACTGGCATATCTGATAAATAAATGGACTTTCCCCATCCCCTCCCAGGTCAGGTTCTGACTTGGTCACTCCTACCCCCTCACCATAGACACAGGATCAGACCAAGCTCTCCATTTGGTCAGATCCATATTCCTTCAGGACACCAGAATTATGGGGCAAAATAAAAAAAGAAACCTCAGTTACCAATCATACATAGAATATCCATTTGAGAAAAATAAAAATTACAGAGAAACAAGAAGAAAAGATTTTTAAAGTATCCCCAATCTATAGTAACTGCAGTGATACAATAACTAATACCATTTTGTATAGCTTACTCTATGATTTCCCATATATGTATAGACATGCCTTTTTTTAAAATAGAGTTATATCATTCATAATTATTGTGTTACCTGGGGTTTTCCCTCTTTAGAAGTAAATCTAGAACTCTCCAACATAATTTTAATGGTTGTGTTAAAAATATCCCATTGTATAAATGTTATATAATTTAACTTCTTTCATTTGAGACACTTTTACTGAGTGTTTTTAAAAGTGCCAGGTAAAATCCCTTATCTCATGGAATTTACAGGCAAAAGAAGCAGAAACTCTCAAATACAGTAGAGGCCCTCATATTCAATGTCATGTGAACATTTTGAATAAATCAAAAAGAAAACTATAAAAGAAAAGCTTAGCACATACATTACATTTTTTAAAACTTAAAACAGGGGTCAGCAAACTATGTTGTAGGCTAGATCAGCCTGCTGCCCATTTTTGTATGGCTTGTGAGTCAAGGATAGTTTTTACATTTTTAAAAACTTGAAAAAAATACAAAATAAGAACAATATTTAGTGACACATGAAAAGTATATGAAATTCAAATTTAATGTCCAAAATAAAGTTTTATTGGAACATAGTGATGCACATTCATTTAGAGATGGTCTAGGGTAGCTTTTGTGCTGAAATGGCAGATTTGAATCACTGGGACAGAGACTTGCTAAAGCCTAAAATAATTACTACCTGGTCCTTTACAGAAAAATGTTTGAGGACCCCTAATTTAAAATACATAGATGGATACTCATTCACTAATTCTGTCATGTGAGACTCAGTTTCAGTTCTTTGGGATGGCCTGCTGTCTGGCATTTCACCTTACTTGTCTTATATAAACTATACCCATAGTTTACTATAGAGTGACATTTTAATTTGTCATACAAACTGGGACACTTCTGAGAATGAAAAGGCCACTAAATCAGATAGGGCACTGAAATTAAAGTTATAAACAGGGACTGTCCTGGCCTGACCATACTGCATCAGTTGGTTTTTGGTTTTGTTTTTGTTTTAATCATTTTGGCGTCTTTAAACAAAGGTCCGTCTAGTCAAGGCTATGGTTTTTCCTGTGGTCATGTATGGATGTGAGAGTTGGACTGTGAAGAAAGCTGAGCCCCGAAGAATTGATGCTTTTGAACTGTGGTGTTGGAGAAGACTTTTAAGAGTTCCTTGGACTGCAAGGAGATCCAACCAGTCCATTCTGAAGGAGATCAGCCCTGGGATTTCTTTGGAAGGAATGATGCTAAACCTGAAACTCCAGTACTTTGGCCACCTCATGTGAAGAGTTGACTCATTGGAAAAGACTCTGATGCTGGGAGGGATTGGGGACAGGGTGGAGAAGGGGACGACAGAAAATGAGATGGCTGGATGGCATCACCGACTCGATGGACATGAGTTTGAGTGAACTCCGGGAGTTGGTGATGGACAGGGAGGCCTGGCGTGCTGCAGTTCATGGGGTCGCAAAGAGTCGGACAAGACTGAGAGACTGAACTGAACTGAACTGAACTGAAGGTGGAGAAGGAGAATCTAAAACATTTGTGAAACAATATGGGTTCAGAATCCTTTAAAACCTTTAAAACTTTTCACTTCATCATACCTAATTGAATACCATTTTTTTTCCTCTAGCAACTCGCCTTTATCAATAAATCCTTTATCTTTTCAAATTATTCAGCCCAGTTTTCATCAGAACAACTTACTCTTTATATTCATATATAACTGGCTTAGTGCGGTGTTAAATCACATAATTACAATAGCAAATACAACTGGCATAAACAAGTGACTGTGAGAGCAGAAGTCTGGTGGCTTTCCAGAGTAAGAATGAAGAGTATTAAGTTATCCACATGTTGATTGAATGGAGACTGGTTAAAACAACTTTTTCTGTTTTTATTAAAAAATTGAAATACGGTTTTGATATTCTACCAAGCAAGAAGTATGAAAACACTGAATAATCTGAAGGATCAAGAAAAGTTTCCTGAGGTACATAGGGACCATGATTCATGGATATTTTGGTTGATTCTGGTTTCTCATTGTTAAAATCATTGTGATGTGATTTGTTGTTAAAATATTGTGATGGATATTCCTGAGATTCTATCCCTGCACTTTTACTAGATTATTTTCTTGAGATAGATTTCCATGAGCAGAACTCATGTTTGTTACAGGTAGATTCCCATAAAAAATATTAGGAAAATTGGAAGAAAGAGACCTGGAGAATATTTATCAATTATTTAAAAACAACCTAATAAACAAGATATATAGAGGTCCTAACTTGTTAACTACAAAGCTTGCCATTTAAAAAGGCATTTACTACAACTGTCTTCTATAATCTGAACACTGGAACAGTTTCAAGTGAGCAACTCTCATAGTTACAGAGACAATGGGGTAATTACTTTCAAACCATAGTGGCGTAATAACAGGCCCAGGCTGTCAGCTCACATTATAACTTTAATGGACCTATTTGAAGTTACTCACTATATTCTGAGCCTCCAGGGTAAGAGGATACACCTGGAAAAGGCTCCCAGGTTTCTCGAGGCATTAGAGAAACAAGCCGCTCTCTCATAGCTCACAGGCCAGTAGCACCAATAAGCACACCAGCAGTTCTCCCTGGTCTATCCTTGATCTCCCAGGAAGCCTTTCTCTTCTTAGTTGTGGAAGCTTCAGAACATGAAGCAGAAAGACCCTGTGAGTCTTTGATGTCTTCATCAGGAATAATGTTGTTCCAAATCTTGTGAGGGAGGGTGGCAGAGAAAAATTTCCTGAAAAGCTGCTGAATCCTGACCAGCTAATATTATAGCTTTACCCCCTTAAACTTCATGCTCTTGCTTTGTCAAAAATGCAAGTCCAAGAGCTTATTCAGTCTTTTACAGCTTTGTGTAATTGTACATTTGGCAGTTGCTGTCTTCTTTTTATAAGCCATGGTAGACCAAAAATAGCCTTCCAATAGGTGTCAGAGCACTGGAACCTGTGATGCTATAATACTTTATTTGGAAAAAGGATCTCTGCAGGTTAAGTGTATTGAGATAAGATCATCTTAGATTATCTGGATGGGCCCTAAATCCAATGACAAGTGTCCCTTGAGGAGAAAGGCAGAGCGGGGTTTGAGATAGAACAGAAGAAGATGCAGAAGAGAGGAAGGCCACATGAAGATGAAGGAAGGACTTGTAGTTGTGCAGCCACAGGCCAAGGAACACCTGAGCCACCAAAAGCTAGAAGAGACAGCAGGGAGTGTGGCCTTGCAGTCACCTTGATTTTTACTTCCGACCTACTGTGAAAGAAAAAGCTCTACTTATTTTTTTTTTAATAGATTTCAGGTGTACAGCATTATAATTCAACATCTGTGTGCACTACCAAGTGATCACACCACAAGTGTAGTTGCCGTCTATCACCATACATTTGGTGTGTAGTGATAGACGGCATTCACCCATCTCACCCACCCTCTCCAACCCCTTTCCCCGCTGGTAACTACTAATCCATCCTCTGTGTCTATGAGTTTGGTTTGGTTTTACTTTTTTGTTCACTTGTTTTGTTTTAGATTCCACATGTGAGTGAAATCGTATAGTATTTGCCTTTCTCCATCTTATTTCATTTAGCATAATACCTTCAAGGTCCATTTGTTGTTATTGTTCAGTCATTCAGTCATGTCCGACTCTTGGCAACCTAGTGGACTGCACATCTTTACATCTCCTGGAGCTTGCTCAGACTCATGTCCATTGAGTCAGTGATGCCATCCAACCATCTTGTCCTCTGTCATCCCCTTCTCTTCCTGCCCTCAATCTTTCCCAGCATCAGGGTGTTTTCTAATGAGTTGTCTCTTCACATGAGGTGGCCAAAGTATTGGAGCTTCAACTTCAACATCAGTCCTTCCAATGAATATTCAGGACTGATTTCCTTTAGGACTGACTGGCTTGATCTCCTTGCAGTCCAAGGGCCTCTCAAGAGTCTTCTCCAATATCACAGTTCAAAACCATCAGTTCTTTGGTGCTCAGCCTTCTTTATAGTCCAAATCTCATATCCATACATGACGAGTGGAAAACCCATAGCTTTGACCATACAGACCTTTGTCATCAAAGTAATGTCTCTGCTAAGTTTCCATTTATGTTGTTCCAGCTGGAAGAATTTCATTCTTTCTCATTGGGAAGTAGTATTCCACTCTGTGCATCTTTATTCATTTATTTATGGACACTTAGACTGTTTCTATATCTTGGCTATTGTAAACAATGCTTCAGTGAACATAGGGATGCATATATCTTTTCAGATTAATGTTTTCATATTCTTCAGATAAAAACCCAAAAGTGGAATATCTGAGTCATATGGTAGTTCTATTCTCAATTTCTTATGGCATCTCATACTGTTTTATGCAGCAGCTACACCAGTTTACAGTTCTACCAACAGTGATGGGCTCCCTTTTCTCTACATTTATTTCTTGCCTTTTTAGTAATATCTATTCTAATAGGTGTGAGATGATATCTCACTGTGATTTTTATTTGCATTTCCCTAATAATTAGTGATGTGGAACATCCTATGTACCTATTGGCCACCTGTATGTCTTCTTTGGAGAAATATCTATTCAGTGCCTCTGCTCATTTTTAAAATCAGATTGTTGGTCTTTTTGTTGTTGAGTTGTGTGAGATGTTACATATTTTGTATATTAATCCCTTATCGGATGTATGATTTGAAAGTATCTTCTCCCATTCGGTAGGTTGCCTTTCCACTTTGATGATGATTCCTTTGCTATACAGAGTCTTTTTAACTTGATGTAGTTCCATTTGCTTATTTTTGCTTTTGTTTCCCTTGCCTTTAGAGTCACATCCACAAAAATATCACTAAGGTCCATGTCAATAAGGTTACCACCCATGTTTTCTTCTAGGAATTTTATGATTTCAGGCCCTACATTCATGACTTTAATCTATTTTGACTAAATTTTTGTGTCTTTTATAAGACAGTGTCTAATTTCAGTCTTTTGCATATGGCTGTCCAGTTTTCCCAACACCATTTATTGAAGAGACTGTCATTTCTCAACTATGTGTCAGGACCTTGCTTAATCACTTCCAGTGATAAAGATACCACACTCCTAATGCAGCGGGCACAGGTTTGATCTTGGTCAGGAAACTAGGATCCAGCATGCTGCACAGTGCAGTCATATAAATCAATTTTTAAAAATAAATAAAAGTGTGTTCCTTGCTCCTTTGTCATGAATTAATTGTCCATTTATGTGCGGGTTTACTTATGGGTCCTCAATTCTGTTCTATTGATCTGTGGTTCCATTGATTTGTGTCAGTACCATATGTTTTGATTACCATAGCTTTGTAGTATAGTTTGAAATCAGGCAGTATGATACCTCCAGCTGTGTTCTTGTTTCTCAAGGTTGTTTTGCTCTTTGGAATCTTCTGTGTTTCCTACAATTTTTAGAATTATTTTTTATAGTTCCATGCAATATGCCATTGGAATTTTAACAGGGATTGTATTGACTCTATTGGATACTATGGACATTTTAACAGTGTTAATTCTTACAAAACATAAACATGCAATATTTTTCCATTTATTTATGTATTCTTCTGTATCTTTCATCAGTGTCTTACAGTTTTCAGTGTACAAATCTTTCACCTCCATGGATAAATTTATCCTTAGGTATTTTGTTCTTTTTGATGCAATTGTGAATGGGATTGTTTTCTTTATTTCTCTTTTTGTTAGTTCATTATTAGTGTACAGAAAGGCCACAGATTTCTGTATATTGTTTTTGCATCCTCTGACTATACTGAATTCATTTATTAGTTCTAATGGGTTTTGGTGGAGTCTTTAGGCTTTTCTATGTATAGTATCATGTCATCTGCAAATAATGATAGTTTTTCTCCCTTTTTGATTTTCCTAATTGCTGATGACCAATATTGTGTTGAATAAAAGTGGCAAGAGTGGGCCTCCTTGTCTTGTTCCAAAATCATAGGCAAAAAGCTAAAAGCTTTTCACCATTCATAAAGTTCTGTTGTTTTAAGCTATGAGTTTGTAGCAATTTGTTATAGCAGCCATGGGAGGTGAGGCCACTGGCTAACTTTCACAATATCCTCTTCATCATCAAAGGCTTCTTCCTTCTCAGACCCCTAATGAGGTTCTTGCCTCTGATAATTGTCAGAATCAACCAGGCAGCATTTTAAACAAAAAATTAGACCAATGAATTAAAACCTCTGGGTGAGATTCAGGCAATTATGCATTTTGAAAACTCCACTGGTGACTATGACTTTAACCTGACTCTGATATCACCACAGTAGGCCCTTGGCCTTTGGTCTATATAATAGGTCCATGTCCATTACTTGGTCCTGAACTTGCTCTGTCTGGTAGCAGAAGATTGAATGAGAGATTCTTATTTCTTCTACTTCTCTAGGAGGTCTTTAGGCCAGTACTGTTCAAATGTTAGTATTAAACACAAATGGCTAGGCCTACCTACAGCACATCTCATTTGGATGATCATGGCTGAGGCCTAAGAATTTGCATTTTTAACCAAGTTCAGGTGATGCTTCAGACTCCAGTTTGATATAGCCTTTAGGATTCTCAGGGCTCTCTCTTTTACCTTCCCCCCCATTTGAACTTCTAGCAGCTTCTAGCATAGTGCCCTGCTCTCAATATTAATAATATGAGTTGAGTTACTTTGACTGTTAAACCCTTGATGACAAGGACCTCACCTTGTACCTTTTAAATATATCTTTAGCACCTCCATTGATGCCAAGATAGAGGGGGTACCAGTAGGAGACGTATTAAAGGGTGGGTGTGCCAGCAAAACTTTCGTCCATAAATGATGCAAAGGCATCACTGGGTGCCAGGACATCACAGGAAATGCCAAAATGGATGCCAAAATGGTAGAATGCCCCCACCCCCACCCCCACCCTTAAGGGAGGTATTGCACAGTCCTCACTGGCTGTTTCCAGTTGCAGGTATAGACTTGGAAGGGGTTGTGAAATAGTGAATGAACAATAAACTACTTTGTGAAGGAGGGCACCACTGGTTAATGTCAAGGCTTTGGTTTTGCTGAGTAAATATGCAGGTTTGGGGCCAGAGCTGAATTGCTCCAGACAGTAAAAGAAAGATTAATCTTCCCTCAGCAGTTCTGCTCCATCTCCTCATGTTGCATTCAGTCTCTTAAATAGGCATTGACCAATAACAGGTTTGAAGGAGTGACAGATGTTAGCCTGCTAGGTTATCCACGTGTCTTGGTCTAGCTTTGCGGTCTGCTGATGATTTTGTTATGATTAGAATTACAGAAGTATTTGTGGGTAGGGTAAGGATTTATGCAGATGGGATATGGGGAGTGGGTAGCATGAGGAGTGACAGCTTTATATTTTGAAGACAAAGTTTATTTAAATCATAGTTTTGGGTAAATCAAACCAGTTTCAAGGACATGAAAAAGAACCTGTTACTAGTTTTTGTCCATTTTCTTTCCAGGGTGGTCTGCCCTTGAAGCATACCCACCCCCAAACATCTGCTTTTCCCTGCACTTGCAGGCTCATTAATGGGCATTTCCCAGAGAGAGATTCAGAAATAGCAAATTCCATTAAAAGGCTTATCATTAAGTACAATACAGCTCTTTATGTGAGGGGAAGGATGGCCTCTGAATATGAGTCCATTAGGGCTGTGGGCTGGAAAAAATGGGTCAGTTTTCTTTTAAGGGAGAAATTAATACAGCAAGCAAGAGCCAGCAATACTGTGACATTCATCCTGCACAGCTTTTCCTCTTCACGCTGCCAAGTGCGTCTGTCCAGACTTGCTATTCCTGTCCTCAGGCCCCTGGGGCAGGGCCTGTTTGTCCTGAAGAAGCCTTATCAAATTGTCTGGTGACAGCCTAAATAAACATGAACAAGGAGATTAGAACTCAGTAGAGGGTGTGTGTGTGTGCGCACGCGCATGCACGCATCCAGAATGAACCAGGAAACCAAAAGTTAATCAGTAACTCTTTCACTGACCTCTTTCCCCTTTGTTGGGTCCTAATGTCAGTTCCACAGGAGGTAGCTTCTATCCAAGTCCATGTGGTGCTGTCCCCAGAGAAGAGCTGATAAAAGAAGCTTGCTTCAGAAAGTGTAAGGGTGAGTGCTTGAAAGGGCCGTCCAGTGTCCAGTCTCCTCCTGGCAAACTGATACACAGGGCTGGGTGGGCTCTTGGTAGCTGAGGTTGACTAGCACTGAGCAAGTGGGAGTTGGGAAATAAGCATCCTGTTGAGAGTATCTGGGGACACAAAGTCCAAAAAGCTTAGAAAACATAGGTGTGAATCAGGCACATGTCTGCAGTGGGAGAGCTGGTCAGCTGTGTGGGCCAGGGGAATAAGGGGTTACAGAAGGTGAATGATTCAGAATTCAAGAGAGCTGTCAGAAAGAATTGGATGTGCTGCCCAAATTCAGCAGGATTCCCAGCTAGTTGGTGATAGACATGAAGACTCAATTCTCCAGAAGGAAGAAATTGGCAGAGGGCTAGATTCTTGGCAAATGACACAGAGAATTTAAGGAGCTTGTAAGACATTCAAGGAGGAGAGGTCTTGCACTACAGTTGATGTCTATTTGTGCTAGATTGGATTCTGCATTATTGTTCAATAAATATTCACTCATCCCTAATGCCCTCCTGTACCCTATGAGCAGAGATTCTGTCCTGTGCTTCTTAGATTTGCTTTGGTCTGTGGAATGTTTCAATTGAGAAACCTGTATGCAGGGCAGGAAGCAACAGTTAGAACTGAACATGGAACAACAGACTGGTTCCAAATAGGAAAAGGAGTTCATCAAAGCTGTATATTGTCACCTTGCTTATTTAACTTACATGCAGAGTACATCATGAGAAATGCTGGGCTGGAAGAAGCACAAGCTGGAATCAAGATTGCCGGGAGAAATATCAATAACCTCAGATATGCAGATGACACCACCCTTATGGCAGAAAGTGAAGAGGAACTAAAGAGCCTCTTGATGAAAGTGAAAGAGGAGAGTGAAAAAGTTGGCCTAAAGCTCAACATTCAGAAAACGAAGATCATGGCATCTGGTCCCATCACTTCATGGGAAATAGGTGCAGAAACAGCAGAAACAGTGTCAGAGTTTATCTTTTTGGGCTCCAAAATCACTGCAGATGGTGACTGCAGCCATGAAATTAAAAGACGCTTACTCCTTGGAAGAAAAGTTATGACCAACCTAAATAGTATATTGAAAAGCAGAGACATTACTTTGCCAACAAAGGTCCGTTTTAGTCAAGGCTATGGTTTTTCCAGTGGTCATGTATGGATGTGAGTTGGACTGTGAAGAAAGCTGAGTGCTGAAGAATTGATGCTTTTGAACTGTGGTGTTGGAGAAGACTCTTTTTTTTTTTTTCCTCTTCTCTGGCTTTATTTTATTTATTTTATTATTTTTTATTTTTTTAATTTTAAAATCTTTAATTCTTACATGCATTCCCAAACATGAACCCCCCTCCCACCTCCCTCCCCATAACATCTCTCTGGGTCATCCCCATGCACCAGCCCCAAGCATGCTGTATCCTGCGTCAGACACAGACTCTTGAGAGTCCCTTGGACTGCAAGGAGATCCAGCCAGTCCATTCTAAAGGAGATTATCCCTGGGTGTTCTTTGGAAGGAATGATGCTAAAGCTGAAACTCCAGTACTTTGGCCACCTCATGCAAAGAGTTGGCTCACTGGAAAAGGCCCTGATGCTGGGAGGGATGGGGGCAGGAGGAAAAGGGGATGACAGAAGATGAGATGGCTGGATGGCATCACGGACTCAATGGACATGAGTTTGAGTGAACTCCAGGAGATGGTGATGGACAGGGAGGCTTGGCGTGCTGCAATTCATGGGGTGGCAAAGAGTCGGACACACCTGAGCGACTGAACTGAACTGAACTGTGAAATGTTAGTGCAGAAGGAAACAGCAACCCACTCCAGCATTCTTTCCTGGAGAATTCCATGGAGAGAGGAGCCTGGCAGGCCACAGCCCATGGGGTCGCAAAGAGTCGAACATGACTGAGCGACTAACACACACACACACACACACACACACACACACATGGAACGTTAAAGTGTATACACAGGCAGAGGCTTTAACTGTGTTTGTGCAGTTTGGTGATCACCAGGAGAAAAGCATGCACTGACTGGCCTCTGCCCCTACAGCCTAGTGCTAGTGAGCAGACCTTAATCCAGCTCTGAACTCAAGCCAATCCCAGACCATACAGGACCTGAAACGCAGGGTGGATGCACTCAGCCACACCTGACCACACTTTCCCTACATGAGAATGAATGCTTCTTGGTCACTGAGTTTGGGTGGTAGTTTGTTATGCAGCATTATTGTGGTCAGTCCCTGACTGAGACTGTAGGGCTGGAATTCAGAAAAGGTATCTCAACTAGAGATTCAGTTTTAGAAATTATCAACTCTTAGAGAATAGTCTGTTTATTTATTTATTTACTCATTCACTCAGCAAATATTTAGTAAAGATTGATTCTAAACTGGGTACTTATTCATTGGTATGGAGGAGACTGTCCAAGATCCTCATGGAAATATGTCTGTTGCCAACTTTCCCAGGGAGAATTTGCAGAGCAAGAAAGTGCTGTCAAAAACAGAGCCTTAGGGATTGCTAGCCCATATAAGTCCTTCTGAGTGTACCAGGAGACACAGGTGAAAGTGGTATTTCATCTGGGAGAAGAGGCCTTCAAATAGGAACGTTAACTGGTGGTTGGTGCAAAGACAGAAGGTGAGTTCTGGTCTAAAAAAGTCATTATAAGTGCTATTTTGATGGCCTGAGGGTCATTAGAATGATGGGCCAGGGTTGGGTTCTGACAGTCATGTGTTGACTTCTGTATTAGTCAGCTTGGGCTGAAATAACCAAATGCCACAGATGCTGTGGCTTGAACATCAGAAATTTATCTTCTCACAGTTCTGGAGGCTCAGAGTTCAAGATCAGGGTGCTGTTGGTGTGGGATTTTTATGAGGGATCTTTTCCTAGCTTGTAGACAGCACCCTCTTATTCTGTCCGCACATGGACTTTCCTCTGTGCACACATGGAAAGAAAGACATCTCTGGTGTCTCTTCCTGTTTGTATAAGACACAAGTCCTGTCAGATTAAGATACCACCCTTATGACCTAATTTAACCATAATTACCACCTAAATGGCCCTCTTTCCAAACACAGTCGCACGGGGGTTAGGGCTTCAACACAGGAATTTTGAAGGGAACCTAATTCAGTCCGTAACGGTGTCAGGAGACTTTGTTCTGGTTCCATCCTCACCACTGCTTAGACCACCCCCTGAAATTTCTTCAGGACTCCCTATCCTGATCAAAAAGGCACAGTGCCCACCTCATGTACCTGCTTCAGGATTACTGCAAGGAAAAAGTAAAATACAAGGAGATACAATTCCTTGTATCTCCGGGGCACATCAGGGGTACAGTCAAGGTGTCCTTAGTTGCGAAAGGGATCCTGGATAACTACCATTACCAAATTCTGCCCTCTCTTTCCCTGTGGGTCCTAGATGGGCGTCTGTTTTCATGTTGGCTTTTCATGCCTCTTCCCTGCTGCTTCTGGTTGCCTTCTCCATGTGTCCTCCTTGGGGAGAGGGACACCTTAGAATTTGTATGTGAATTCTTTATAAACCATGCATGTCATGATATTCTGAGATGTTTGCAGGTGACAGTGTGATATAGGGAAAGAGCCCTAGCTATGCAGTCAGCCAGGCCTGGATTCATATCATGGGTCAACCACAGACTGTCTAGAGCCTTAGAAAGTTACCTAACAAATTACTTTGATTCCTCACCTGACGAATACTGAAAGCAGTACCACCTAGGTGTATGGCAAGTGAAGTGAAAGTGTTAATCACTCAGTTGTGTCTGACTGTTTGTGACCCGATGGACTTCAGCCCGCCAGGCTCCTCTGCCCATGGAATTCTTCAGGCAAGAATACTGGAGTGGGTAGCCATTGTTTTCTCCAGGGAATCTTCCCGACCCAGGGATCTAACCCAGGTCTCCTGCATTGCAGGCAGATTCTTCACTGTTCCAGCCACCAGGGAAGCCCAGCTGTGTAAAGATGACAACTAAAAGACATAGCAAATGGATATAAAACACAACAGTGAATGGTTGAAAATTTCTTTGACTTAACTTTAAGAATCTGGATGCCTGGTATCCGTCTTTGAGCTACTTGCTGAGCTATGATGCTCTGCAGTGTGACACCCCTCCCAACATTGCAGCTGGTCTGCTGTCCCAACCCCTGTAGAGATGGTCTTTGGAAAAGTAAAGTTGATTTGGCATTGTTCACCACTTGGCAATGTCTCCAGAGGTAGGAAAGCACATCAGGGCCTTGAGATGATCCCTTAAGGGAATGAGTCCCATGGAAGCAGGGATGTGGAGCTAGAGGGGTCTAGGAGAAACAGAAGCCAGCCCCCTGGAAACCCAAATGGTGGATGATGCTGGGATTCCTACTGTATGTTTACTGGAGGTTCAAGTCTCATTTCCTTTGAATCTCAGGGACTGGATAGGACGGAAGCAACCTAAGTGTCTATCAACAGATGAATGGATAAAGAGGTATGTGTGTATGTGTGTATATATAAATAGATATACATACACACACAATGGGAATTTTACTCAACTATAAAAAGAATGAAATTCTGCCATATGCAATAATATAGATGGACCTAGACTGTATTGTGCTTAGTGAAATAAGACAGAGAAAAACGCTTTATCTTAATACATATGTGAAATGTGAAAAATAAAACAAATAAATGAATATAACGGAACAGAATCTGACTCACAGATATAGAGAACAAGCTAGTATTGCCAATGGGGAGAGGAAAGGGAGGAGGGGCAAGATAGGGATAGGAGACTGAGAGACACAAACTACTATATATAAAATAAATAAACTACAAGGATATATTGTACGGCACAGGGAATATAGTCAATATCTTATAATAACTTTAAATGGAGTGTAATCTATTTAAATATACTATTTGTACACCTGAAACTAATATAACATTGTAAATCAACTATACTTCAATAAAAAAAGGATAGGATAGGATACCCAAGCTGATAGTGCCCAGGCTTATATTGCCTCTGAGGAAAAATAAACTGAGTTTGGTCACCGCTTCAGAAGTTTGCTCTGTAAATCAGCTCCAAATCTGTGGTGGTTGTGGTATGTACAGTTCGTACTGCTGCAGAAGCTTTGTGTCATCTGCACATTTAAAGTATGTTCACCCCAGAAGACACTAGAAGTCAGCAAAATCCATTCATTCTTTCCCATTTTCCCAATGTGTCTAAAAATCTCCTCTCTATACTACAGAACATCATTGACCAGTTTCACAGCAGCATTTTTGAAAACAGAGGTTGGTGTGGAACCTTGGCAGTTTCATGAAATATTTCACACATTAAAAAAAATACATTGTCCCTATATGCAAAGTTTAAAAAATAAGGATAAAATGAGCACATGTATTTACTATTCAGCTAAAGCATCAAGACATTATAAATAGCTGTGTGTCCCTCCCTAATTGTATTTCTTCCCCTCCTCCCCAGAGGTAACCTCTGATCAAAAGATTTTATTTGTCATTTTCTTGCTTCTCTTCAACAATATTTGGTTTTTTTTTAATTTTTATATAGATGATATGTTCTTCTGGAACTTGTATTACTATTTAATATTGAGAGTTTCATTTTTAAACATAGATATACTGAATTTAGGTCTTCCCTGGTGGTTCAGTGGTAAAAAATCCACCTGCCAATGCAGGAGATATGGGTTCAATCCATGGGTCAGGAAGATCCCCTGGAGAAGGAAATGGCAACCCACTCCAGTGTTCTTGCCTGGGAAATCCCATGGATAGAGAAACTTGGCAGGCTACAGTCCACAGGGGTCACAAAGGAGTCAAACACTACTTAGCTACACGATAACAACAAAGCTGAGCTTAAAATGCATTATTGTTACACCTTGGGGTAGTTCTGAACTGACCAAAAGAGGCTGAACCACTTTTTCTCCACATTTTTCAAATTATCTTTTATTTCTATTTGTATTAAGCTTACTTGACATTTTACTCCGTTAAATCAGGCAAGTCATTCCAGTGGACAGAAAATGAAGTCCAGCAGCAGCACCAGCTTGTAGTGTAGGGAGACACAAGAAGAGAAGCATGTTGTTGTGATCCCTGCACCATTCGCAGCTGTCACTCAGGCCTCCTCCCACTAAGTGCCATTTAAAAGCCTCCAAGAATTTTATTTATTACCCCCTTCGCTTCACTGTGGGATCACCCTCACTTATGCAATAAAAATGACAACTCACCCTCCTGCAGATGCTTCAACAGGCACCAGAGGTCAAAGCCATCTCTTTCTCTTGCCTTGGAAAAAATTGCACCTGTCACATTTCTGAAACAGATACAAAAAAAAAAAAGAAACCCAGCCATCAAAATTATCCTCACAACAACAGACAGCTCCTTGGCTACAGAGAGGCAGCTTTCTGGCTGGGTTGGTTCTAGGACGCATACGCCCATACTGAAAGCAATTATGGGCTGTTTGAAATTTCAGCTAAATATACTGCAGTCACTGATATTGAGTAAATGATTACTGATTGCTAAGTTGATGCTAAATTTATCATGAGATAGTGCTGCTTCTAAAAACATATAGGCTAAGTCCCTTTTAAGATGACTTGTTATTTAATATACCATAAAGTTAAATTAGTACTGTCTAAAGGGGGTAGGTTTTAGTCCCATCCATTCCCAGAGCTGTTGATGACCTGGAGATGACTTTGTTGATTTTCCCAGTTCACACACTGGAGAGTTGGGAAGCTAAGGGGCCTCTCTGAGGCCACGCAGCTGGTAAGTAGCAGGAGAGGGTTAATCTTTAGCTTTGGCTTTGGTATAGAGTTGGAGGTCCTGTGAGACATCCAAGTCAGGTGTCAAGGAGGCAGTTGGATATTTTTTATGATCCTATAGGAGAGAGGTCAGGGTTTGAGTTACAGATTTGAGGGTGAACAGTGTTGAACATTTCACTCCCACATATTTCAACCCTGATTCTGCCAAGTGCTGCAGAGGCTGAAAAGCTTAGAATTATATTTCTCAGGATCCCTTACAGCTGGATTTCTTGATGTGATTCTGGTGATACCAATCATGTGCTCCCCAACAAGACATTTACTGTCACTTTTATATAACTTCTACCATGAAAGTTTCAAGTATATTTACAACATTTCCGTACAGTTTCCCTGTTGCCCAGCTTTAACAATGATTACTGACTTAATGCTGTTTGCTTCATTTGAACCTATATCTACTCCCTGCTTCTGTATTATTTTAAAGCAATCTCAGAGGTATTTCATCCATAAAAATTTAGGTGTATATCTTTGGAAGATAAGTATCCCTTTATGTAGCATACCCTTAATATTCAATACCATTATCACACTGAAAATATTAACCGTAAATCCTTCTTGTAGTAGTTGTATTGTTTCATAGTGTTGTCTCTTAAAATTCTTAGCATTTTCTTTTCAAATCAGAATTCAAACGATGTATTGCAACTCAGTTGATAAGTTTTTTAGGTTTCCCTTAATCAATAGTTTCACACACACACACACACACAGAAACATATTCCCCTCCTTAAAAACTGGGTTATTCTAGAGTCCAAAAGTTTGAATTTTGCCAATTGCACCCTTGATGCTTTTTTACATGTTTTTCTGTCACTTACATTTCCTTTAAAATGGTGGTTCCATTTACAAGACTGATTAGATTCAGGTTCAGTTTTTTTGGTAAGTGTCACGCGAGTGTATGTTCCTCGATTTTTTGTCTTGTCACAACAAAGATTTGGAGTGACGGACATTAAAGCCCCCTCGGCGAGTCACAGCTCTCAGGTCTTGGATAGACCGTGTTATAGCTCTCAGGTCTCGAATGGACCATGTTATAGCTCTTAGACAAATCAGTGTTACAGCTCTATTTTATTTAGAAGATAGCAGGAAAATCCATCTTCGAGGCATGAGCGCATGTCGATCTAAAGACACGAGAAGAGTGCCCCAGCGTGGGGGAGAGAGCGAGAGCTGGCTTTGACTCTTCTATTTATATGTTTCTCTCTCCCTGGGCCTGTCCTGTGTAAATTGGGCCAGCCAGGAGTGTTGTTTGTTTTACCCGAGGTCCTCACTCCGGTCCTTGGACCTTCTTTTGTTTCATTTTTGTGGGCTTTTCCCTTCCTTGTCTGTAGCCACCGCCATTTTGGACTCCTTTTCCCTGCTTTACCTACCTAACAGTAAGAAAACTTCATAGAAAGTGCTGTGAACTTCACAAATCCTTTAAAGGAGGCAGAAGGGTCAGAGGCATAGTAGGAGATGTGCTTGTGGAAGTAGGGATTCAGGGGACTTGAGGAAGTGGCTATATACTATGGAAACTTCATAGTTGACTCTGCTGCTGCTGCTAAGTTGCTTCAGTCGTGTCCGACTCACTGACCCCAGAGATGGCAGCCCACCAAGCTCCCCAGTCCCTGGGATTCTCCAGGCAAGAACACTGGAGTGGGGTGCCATTTCCTTCTCCAACGCATGAAAGTGAAAAGTGAAAGTGAAGTCGCTCAGTCGTGTCCGACTCCTAGCGACCCCATGGACTACAGCCTACCAGGCTCCTCCGTCCATGGGATTTTCCAGGCAAGAGTACTGGAGTGAGTTGCCATTGCCTTCTCCAATAGTGGCCTCTAGAAGCTGGAAAAGACAAAGAAACAGATTCTTTTCTGGAGCCTCTGGAAGGAAGGAATGCAGTCCTGCTGACACCTTGCTTTTAGGTCTTCTGAGTCCCAGAGTGTGAGATAATAAATTTGTGTTGTTTTAAGCCACTAAACTTGTGGTAATTTATTACAGCAACAATAGGAAACTAATAGAGTGGGTAAATAACAGCTTAGCCACTCAGTCGTGTCCAGCTCTTTGTGACCCTATGGACTGTAGCCCGCCAGGCTTCTCTATCCATGGGATTCTCCAGGCAAGAATACTGGAGTGGATTGCCATGCCCTCCTCTAGGGGATCTTCCCAACCCAGGGAGCGAACCCATGTCTCTTATGTCTCCTGCATTGGCAGACAGGTTATTTATGGTTAGCACCACCTGGGAAGCCCAGACAGGCTTTTACCCATCTCCAAAATTATAAATTAATATAATATATGAAATAAATATAATTAAATTAATCCATGGTTTCTTCTAATTTTTTATGGTTTTATTTTTATTTTAAATTGTTACTCTATCTGGATTTAGTTTTGATATAAAGAATAAAGTGGGGATTCAGTTTCTTTCTTTCCAAATGGTTAGCCAATTGCTCTATACATTTATTGAGTAATTCTGCCATTCCCCAAGGACTTGAAATGCCATCTTTACCATTAACTTAGCAATCAGGACTCTCCTCTGTTCTAATCATCTATCTATTTCATATTTAGGACCAAGCTATTTAATTATTATAATTTTATAATAAGCTTTGGGCTATATTATAAAAACTACTGATAGGGCTAGTCTACTCTTGCTACACTTACTTTACAAAATAGTCCCTGGATTTCACTTTTTAAATTTTTGATGTGGATATTTGAATCAGCGTCTCTGGCTTTACCCAAAATCCTGTTGATATTTGTGTACAATTGCTTGTGTAGGACTGCACATGCATTAGTTTAGAGGGAATTTACATATTATAGTATTAAGTGTTCCTATTCAAAAACACAGTAGGTCTTCTCAGTTCCTCTTATGTCTCACAGCTTTCAAGTTTTCTAGATCTAAATTCTATGCATTTCTTCAATTTTTTCCCCTGTGTGTTGTGTATATTTGCTGCTATTGTAAATAGAATATTTCCTTCCTTAACCTTTCTCAGCTGGTTATTTTTTATAATTGGGAAAACTGTTGAATCATATATTTTAATCCTAGTCAATTTTTAAAGGCCTCCAGGGAGTGACAGCCAAAAAGCTCTTTGGGCAACCAATCCCAGCATTTAATAACCTCTGAATTTGACAACAAAAGGGCAGATTTTAGTAATTAGGAAAATTGCCTTATTTAAAAAATAATGCTGTGTTCCATTTAAATACATTTTAGACATTTTATTTGAATAAAATATACATACAGAGCAGTTTTAAAAGCCTGTTTTAATAAAACTTGGTCTTAAAAAATTCAAGCTGATTCATTTATTCTTAAGACTTTTGTGCTAGGTTAGGAATAACCTGAAAGTGAAAGTCCGTCAGCCACATCCGACTCTTTGTGACCCCATGGACTTTATAGTCCATGGAATTCTCCAGGCCAAAATACTGGAGTGGGTAGCTTTTCCCTTCTCCAGTGGATCTTTCCAACTCAGGAATCGAATTGGGGTCTCCTGCATTGCAGGCAGATTATTTTCCTGAAGGAACCCCTGATAACAATGAGGAAACAGAGTCTAATGAGTGTGGCATAATGGGGGAGGCACTGGAGGCCTGCAAGGGGTGCAGTGGAACCCACAGGAGGGACCTCAGTTGGGTAGGGGGGGGGGGAACGAAACATCAGGATAGGGGTCAAGCAGATGTGAGAAGAAACTGCACCAAAGCCCAGCTACCAACGTTGAAAGGACATTTTGGTTTTGCTAACTGAAGGACGAACAAGCAAATTAATAAAGCCTGCAAGCACATTAGTATTAGCTGCTCCTTTCAAGGGCAAATTGCTGAGGTTAAGAGAGGAACTCAGGAGTCGGTCACACCGCCTGCCAGTGAAAAAGACGTGCATTGCTTCCATCTTCACTGTTCTTTTAATTTTAATAAGTGCAGCTATCTCGGATTCAGTATAGGCCAAAGCTTATTTGCAATGATATTAGATTTATGATTGTAGCCCTATATCAGCCTGAAAATTCATTTGTAATTCTCATTTACATGCCTGACTTGTAGAAAATGTCTTTATTTCTTTTTATTTTTATAACATTTGCAAGTTTTAAATAGACAGTTGGGATAACCTGGGCATCCTCTTTAGGATGCCCACAAAAGGCTTCCCTGGTGGCTCAGACGGTAAAGAATCTACCTGCAGTGAAGGAGACCCGGGTTTGATCGCTGGGTCAGGATGATTCCCTGAAGATGGCTACCCACTCCAGTATTCTTGCCTGGAGAATTCCACAGACAGAGGAGCTTGGCAGGCTGCAGTTCATTCATGGGGTCACAAAGAGTCGGACACAACCGAGGGACTAACACTTTCACTTTTTCACTTACAAAGTGAAATGGGAATGTGTCCTCCTGAGATCCCCAGAAGTTCCTTCCCACCTTAAGAAGGTGGTTGTCTGTGAGAAAAACAAAACCCCAAAGAGCTGTTATTATTTGTTTATTCATCAATCTAGTTACCGACTGCCCCTCCATTCACCTGTCCCATTCACTCACTCACCCCACCGCCCACCCATCCTCTTCATTACTTCTTCACCCATGCAGCTTCTGACCAGCCCCTCCTCCACCCAACTGCCCTCCCCCCGACCTTCCTATCCATTTACTCACCCATCCACCCATGTCAGACATGGGTTTGAAATCCCTTTGAAACTCCAGTTCACAAAACCTTGTTCTTTCTCTTGTATTATAGTATTCTCCTCCCAGCAGCATACAGTGGCAATAGTTTCAAGAGCCCCTGCCTCTCCCAGCTCCCTGCAGTTACTGGTCTGGATACCTCCAGGCTCAGTCCTGCCCACTCTGACCCAATGAACACAGAGCCAGTCATTGTGTATTAAGAACTTCTGTTACTTTTTATGGTGGCCTTGGAAGTCATCTGCTTCTCTGAGCTCCTGACTCCCCTGAGGAACAGCTTCTATCCCACTATTCCTCTACCTTTCTGGACCTGCTTGTCTGGATCTGGAGGGTCTGAATCAGCTATCCAGACTCCCTGATTTCACTACATCTCTTTGGGACTGTGTCTGGGGCTCCCGGAAAGCCAGTTGGATGCAACTGTGGAAAACACTACAGTCTTCAACATCTAAAGGTGTGTTATCTCACATAACAAGAAGTCAGGAGGTAGAGCCTCTCCGTAGCTGGTAATTCAGTGTCTCAAGGATGTCACCACAGGTAATGTGTTTGCCATCTTCATCTTATGCATGTCAATACTTTCCTCCCCCAGAGTTCCACACTGGCTGTTCCAGGCAATATACAGAGACATGACATCTCCTGAAGAAGGACATTTTCTCCTTTCTGCTTCTTTTTATTTGTAAGGAAATCTTTTCCAGAAGTCCTTCAGATGTCTCCTTGCTTCCTCTTGGCCAGGACCGAGTTCCTTGCCCAAACCAAAATGAGTCATTGATAAATGAGACAAAACTATAAGGCCTGACTTAGACCAGGCATAATTTGCCATAAGTCACCCCCTGAACCCAGGGGAGGGGACAGCTGAATGAAATTGGATTTTTGTTGACAAGGAAGGAGGCAGAAAAGGATGTCATATAGGGATTGTAGAAACTCGGACTTATAGCTCTGTGTTTTTCATTAGGGGCTATTTTCTTCCCAGGGGACTCTGGGTTCTCAGAGACTACTCCCTATCCCTCGGGGCTGCTGGATGGGGGGGAACACTTGGTGATGTCTGAAGCCATTTTTGGTTCTCACAGTAGAGTTCAGTTCAGTTCACTTCAGTTCAGTTCAGTTCAGTTCAGTCACTCAGTCGTGTCCGACTCTTTGCGACCCCATGAATTGCAGCACGCCAGGCCTCCCTGTCCAACACAGGCCCTCCCTGTGAGTTCACTGAAACTCACGTCCATCGAGTTGGTGATGCCATCCAGCCATCTCATCCTCTGTTGTCCCCTTCTCCTCCTGCCCCCAATCCCTCCCAGCATCAGAGTCTTTTCCAATGAGTCAACTCTTCGCATGAGGTGGCCAAAGTACTGGAGTTTCAGCTTTAGCATCATTCCTTCCAAAGAACACCCAGGGCTGATCTCCTTCAGAATGGACTGGTTGGATCTCCTTGCAGTCCAAGGGGCTCTCAAGAGTCTTCTCCAATACCACAGTTCAAAAGCATCAATTCTTAGAGTCTTTTCCAACACCACAGTTCAAAAGCATCAATCTTTGGCCCTCAGCTTTCTTCACAGTCCAACTCTCGCATCCATACATGACCACTGGAAAAACCGTAGCCTTGACTAGACAGCCCTAGAGAGGAGCTATTGGCAGCTGGGATGCTGCAGTGTCAAAGTGCCGAGAATGAGAAATCTTCCATTAAAAATATGAGAAGGAAGCATGATGAACGGAAAGAATAAAACTGCTTTTATGAAGGTTAAGATGATTTTTACATATTTTTTTACACATCTGTGATTCTTATTTGTAATGTCTTAGTGGCATCTCTGGGATCAAGAGCCATGGCATTAAAAGACAACCATGGGAAGTAAATCAGCAATTTTTGCCAACAGACTTGTAAAGCTTAAAGAACAGGAAACACGCAACAGTGGTGAGGGTGTGGTGATTTGTTTAGGCTGGTAACAGCATGAAATGTTCTCTTTGTTCTCAAAAGCAGTTTGACAATGTGTTGATAACTCTTAAAAGCCTTCTTATTCTTTCATCCTCAAAATCTACTTCAGAGAATTCATCCTAAGGGGAAAATCCAAAGTGTGAAAAAAAGCTTTAATGCAATTCTGTATTCTAAGCACCATTATTTATCATGAAACATTGAAAATGACTTTAATTTCCAACAATAGGTGTATATAGCAGTAAAATATGATAGAGGTACATGGTGGAATTTTATGTCCACATTAAGCATGATGTATATGAACAAAAAATCACTCATAATGGTAAATGCAAAACTGAGGAAATTAAATTGATTGCATACCATGATCATAGTTATGATAAATATCTTAAAACATACATATAAAGGCAACCTTGGGACTTCCCTGGTAGTCCGGTATCTTAGACTCCATGCTCTCCGTGTTCAGTCCCGAGTCAGGGAACTAGATCCCACAGCTGCAACTAAAGATCCTGCATGCTACAAATAAGACTTGGCACAGTCAAATAAATAAAATATTTTTTAAGAAGGCAACCTGACAGGAAACATATCTAAATGTTAGCCAAACTATTTGTACCAATGAGGATACAGGTGATTTTTATTCTTTGTCTTTCTTAAGGTAATGTAACTATGTTTATTTAAACTTATTTTGTTCAAGGCAACAAATACAAAATGTATAGATTGTACAACGATTCAATATTTAGATCTGTTTCTGTTCTTTTTTTTTTTTCTGATACCTTCTGTCTTCCTTTTTCCTCATTTCAAAAGTTTTCCTGAATGAGGTACATTGGCAGTAAGAAATTTATAGATGTACTTCAGAGCACCCTTAAACCTCTAAAATTGTAAGATATATGTACTCTTTTTTTGAAGAGTCTTTTAATTGGGAGTGACTTTTAAAAATAATAGTTCTTTTGATTTATTTTTCCTTGGTCCTATACTGTTTTGATAACAAGAAAGAAAATCATTAAAAAAATCAGCAATTGAAGCACAAGGGGCAAAACCTATGTCAAATTCAAGGACAACTATGGATCAACGTTAGGGGCTATCAGTGGGCCAGAGGATCTTGATCCTCACTTCTGAACTGGGATCAAGGGGCTCAAATGCCCTCACTGATAGATGGGTCCTTTGTATCTGGCTAACCTTGAGAGAAAATAGGGGGTTCCCAAACCAATTAGATACTCATTCCTGGGGCTGTGAGAAGCCTAAGAACATAGCATGCACCTCAGGGAGCCAGAACAGAGATCCCGAGGCATCACAGAGAGTTTCCATTCTAGTGCCATTCTAAATTCAGGTCCCTATTATGCCACGAAAGAAAAAGCAAGTAGCATGTACTACTTCTGAGTCTGAACTTTCTGTTAACCTTGTGTTTTCTCAAGATAAGAGGGCTGTTCCCTAAATTTCTGTAGTGATGTTCTCTGTTGATATCACAGGTGTTAAAAGTGAAGTCCAAGGTGGTAACTGAGATAATCTAGAAAGTCCGCATTTCTTCCCTTGGTCTTCGCTTCCATTGCCGATCAACTCCAGGACTCCTCAGTTCCCCAGTCTAATGTGATCTACATATACTGAGAACGTCTTCACCATGTTACTGGCTGGGGGACAAATTCCTTCTAATTTTTTATGGCCCGCTGCAGGAAATCACCACTTTTAAGAAATCATCTTGGCCCACCCCAGCCCCCACCATGCATGCAGAGACACTATGCTCCTGCTGCTGCTAAGTCACTTCAGTCGTGTCCGACTCTGTGTGACCCCATAGACGGCAGCCCACCAGGCTCTCCTGTCCCTGGGATTCTCCAGACAAGAACACTGGAGTGGGTTGCCATTTCCTTCTCCAATGCATGAAAGTGAAAAGTGAAAGTGATGTCACTTACTCGTGTCCGACTCTTAGCGACCTCGTGGACTGCAGCCTATCAGGCTCCTCTATCCATGGGATTTTCCAGGCAAGAGTACTGGAGTGGGGTGCCATTGCCTTCTCCCACAGCACACTATAGCTTCTCAGTAAATTATCATTGTAAAACTTAAGAATGTAGATTTTCTTCATCATGAGTTCTCATTTCTCAGTTACTCTGTGAACCAACAGCATCAGTCATAAAGGAGTTTAATGCAAAAGCAGCTCCCAGGGTCTCCTACCTTTCTCTTGAGTGAAGCTGTCTCTGGGTTGGGTCCAGGAAGCTGCCTTTTATAAGATACCCCCAGGGGACTTTTCTGCACACTGAAGTATAAGAACCATTGGCTAAGGTAAAATGGTGCTTCAGGCCAGCTTTCAGCCAGTCTCTGAAATCGTTATAGCCATCTGAAACTTTGCTCAGAAATATTTACTTGATAAGTACCAAAAAGGGGGAGGGGGGGAATGGGTAAAAATCAAAAGAAGCAATGAACATAGGCTCCAAATAGTTGTGGATTAGAGGCCTAAATGCTCAGCCATTTTTCTCTTCTCTCATGAAACAGGTATAAGCTTGTAGTATTCCCTAAGCAGATTGAGTTTTAGAGCTGGAAGAAATCCAGTCAAATTCCCTTGATGTTATATTGGATCTTCCAAAAAAAATGAACACCAAGACAAATTTTGACATAGAGGAGATTTATTGGGAGAAGTGTCTGAAGTATGGGAGAGGGAACAGGACTAGACAGGGAGCACCTTCTGACTGTGCTGCAGGTCTCACACCTGTAAGAGGCGAGAGGGAAGGAAAAATTGGGTAGAAAAATCCACAGACTGCAGTCCAGCTAAGAAAGGGTCTTGGCCAGGCTGATGAGGGGCTCCTGAGCAGAGAGGGCACATTAGAGGAGTCTTGTGTTGGTTAGAAATAACCCAGTTGGTTAGAAATAGCCAAGCCCTCTGGGCTTGGTTGTTGGTTAGAAGCAGCTTTGTGATGGTTGGGGGGTGGGAAGGAAACATTGCCTTGATGGGACTGTCACAGTGAACCTAAAGGTACCAACTGACTATACTCCACATGTCAAGTTCTTGGAAAGAGAGAACTGGACAGTGGACCCCTGCCACGTGCTCCATGTCACAGTTAGTATAGTTCAGTTCAGTTCAGTCACTTAGTCATGTCCAACTCTTTACGACCCCACAGACTGCAGTACTCCAGGCCTCCCGGTCCATCACCAGCTCCTGGAGTTTACCCAAACTCATGTCCATTGAGTTGGTGATGCCATCCAACCATCTCATCCTCTGTCGTCCACTTTTCCTCCTGCCCTCAATCTTTCCCAGCATCAGAGTCTTTTCAAATGAATCAGCTCTTCACATCAGGTGGTCAAAGTACTGGAATTTCAGTTTCAACATCAGTCCTTCCAATGAACACTCAGGACTGACCTCCTTTAGGACGGACTGGTTGGATCTCCTTGCAGTCCAAGGAACTCTCAAGAGTCTTCTCCAACATCACAGTTCAAAAGCATCAATTCTTTGGTGCTCAGCTTTCTTCACAGTCCAACTCTCACATCCATACATGACCACTGGAAAAACCGTAGCCTTGACTAGACGGACCTTTGTTGGCAAAGTAATGTCTCTGCTTTTGAATATGCTATCTAGGTTGGTCATAACTTTCCTTCCAAGGAGTAAGCATCTTTTAATTTCATGACCGCAATCACCATCTGCAGTGATTTCAGAGCCCAGAAAAATAAAGTCAGCCACTGTTTCCACTGTTTCCCCATCTATTTGGCATGAAGTGATGGGACCTCATGCCATGATCTTAGTTTTCTGAATGTTGAGCTTTAAGGCAACTTTTTCACTCTCCTCTTTCACTTTCATCAAGAGGCTTTAGTTCTTCTTCACTTTCTGCCATAAAGTTGGTGTCATCTGCATATCTGAGGTTATTGATATTTCTCCCGGCAATCTTGATTCCAGCTTGTGCTTCATCCAGCCTGTTTCTCATGATATACTCTGCATATAAGTTAAATAAGCAGGGTGACAATATATAGCCTTGACATACTCCTTTCCCAATTTGGAACCAATCTGTTGTTCTATGTCCAGTTCTAACTGTTGCTTCCTGACCTGCATATAGGTTTCTCAAGAGGCAGGTCTGGTGGTCTGGTATTCCCATCTCTTTCAGAATTTTCCACAGTTTATTGTGATCCACACAGTCACAGGCTTTGGCATAATGAATAAAGCAGAAATAGATGTTTTTCTGGACCTCTCTTGCTTTTTCCATGATCCAGCAGATGTTGGCAATTTGATCTCTGGTTCCTCTGCCTTTTCTAAAACCAGCTTGAACATCTGGAAGTTCATGGTTCACACATTGCTGAAGCCTGGCTAGGAGAATTTTGAGCATTACTTTACTAGCACGTGAGATGAGTGCAATTGTGTGGTAGTTTGAGCATTCTTTGGCATTGCCTTTTTGGGGGGTAGGAATGAAAACTGACTTTTCCAGTCCTGTGGCCACTGCTGAGTTTTCCAAATTTGCTGACATATTGGGTGCAGCACTTTCACAGCATCATCTTTCAGGATTTGAAATAGCTCAACTGGAATTCCATCACCTCCACTAGCTTTGTTCGTAGTGATGCTTTCTAAGACCCACTTGACTTCACATTCCAGGATGTCTGGCTCTAGGTGAATGATCACACCATCGTGATTATCTTGGTTGTGAAGATCTTTTTTGTACAGTTCTTCTGTGTATTCTTGCCACCTCTTCTTAATATCTTCTGTTTCTGTTTCCATACCATTTCTGTACTTTATTGAGCCCATCTCTAGATGAAATGTTCCCTTGGTATCTCTAATTTTCTTGAAGAGATCTCTAGTCTTCCCCATTCTGTTGTTTTCCTCTATTTCTTTGCATTGATCACTGAGGAAGGCTTTCTGATGTCTCCTTGCTATTCTTTGGAACTCTGCATTTAGATGGCTATATCTTTCTTTTTCACTTCTCTTCTTTTCACAGCTATTTGTAAGGCCTATGATTCAGGTATGAACGAAATCAAATTCCTTGTGATTATACAGTGGAAGTGACAAATAGATTTAAGGGACTAGATCTGATAGACAGAGTGCCTGATGAACTATGGATGGAAGTTTGTGGCATTGTACAGGAGACAAGGATCAAAACCATCCCCAAGAAAAACAAATGCAAAAAAGCGAAATGGCTGTCTGAGTTAGTGTAGAGTAAGGACTAAACTTTAGTCCAGGATTCTTTTATTCTGCAAAGCATTATTACTTTAATGTCTAACCACATCCCACACCCCCAACTATTATAGGCTTGAATTGATATTAAAAAATTTTTTTTATTTTATTTATTTGTATTTATTTATTTGGCTGCTCTGGATCTCAGTTGTGGCACTCAGGATGTTCAATCTTTAGTTGTGGCATGTGGGATCTAGTTCCCTGAGCAAGGATTGAATCTGGGCTCCCTGCATTGGAAACCCAGAGTCTTAACCACTGGACCACCAGAGAAGTCCCATGTAGGTTTGAACTTAATTTTGTGGATTCTAGAACTAGATCTCATGAGAGGTAAAGAAGGCAAAACTGGTCAAGTAAGAAAAGGAAAGGGAGGTATGCAGAGGGGATTGAAGGTCTTTGGGGAAAAGAGTGAGACAGCTGACTAGGGTCACAGTTGTCTGTTTCTATACAGCAAGCTTTCCATTTCCCTCGTTTGGAGAACCCCTCCCACTCTCCACATGGTTCTCAGAGGGCTCTCAGTCTTGGTGCTCTACTTCCCGTCCCAGCCAGGAGCACATGACCTAGGCGGCTGTAATCCTTAGGACTGATATTCAAACTTTGGGAGAAAGAAATTATCTTTCTGCTGGAATAACAAAACTCTGATTGCAGGAAATAGGGCAACTGATGATATTCTTTCTTGTTCTTTGGGGAGAGGAACTCTGGAGAATGGAGACAGGCAGATGTGAGCAGAGATGAGAGGTGAGTAGAAAGAGAATGTATGTGAGTCAAGAGCACACTGAGGCCTGACCCAGCTCCTGTACCTCTTTGCTCTATTCTGGGAGGTCCTTCCCAGACATGTGAGTCAGTGTGCTCCCTTTTACCTGACTATACTAGGCAGATTCTAACATGGCCCCAAATTCTCAACCCCTGGTATATACACATCTTGTTTTAGTCAATCAAACACCAATCTAGGTTTCTCTGGAAGGGATTTTGCAGTTGTAACTAAGGTTTCAAGTAAATTGACCTTAAGATAGACAGAATAGGTGAATCTGACCTAATCATATGAACCCTGAAAGCCCAGTCTAGAAATTACAGTTGGAGAAAGCAGAGAGATTTGAAGTATGAGAAAAACTCAGTGAGGGAGATGGAGGCACCATGTACTAAAGAATGCAGGTGGCCTCTAGCAGCTGCGAGAAATCCCAGGTAACAGTCGTATAGCCATAAGGAGGTGAATTATGCCAGCAGCCTGAATTAGATGAGAGACAAATTTCTCCCCAGAGGCTCCAGATGAGAACTCAGCAGACAACACCTCAGTTTCATTCAGTCCTTGAGCAAGAACCTAGCCACATCATACTTGTCTGTGGTAATTTTTTTATCAACTTGTGGTCATTTCTTTATCAACAGGAGAAAATGAGCACACTTGGATTCATTTTGCTTACAACTGAAGAGTGGGGAGAACATAGACCCCCTTCACTCTGTGGACCCTCTACAAACTGTTGTTCCTCACTCTGCTTTTCTTGGGCATGAATCTGCTCAATAACGTCAGCTGCTGTTGACTAGTGTGATGGAAGAATCCAAAAATACATTTTGATAGGGACAAAGGGAGTACAAAATGGCTCTTGGTTCTGAAGTGGGCTAGGGAGGAAGATTACCGGGGGAATGAAGATGGGGGGAAAGACTGGTGGGACCTGGAAGAGACATGTGTCCTAATGAATCTCCCTGCTTCCACCGTTCTCAACAGCAGCCAGAGAGATCTTTATAAAATGTGGATCCAATCACACTCTGAGCTCTCCAAGGCTTCGCGTCTCACATGGGGTAAAACCCAGAGTTCTTCAAGAAGCCATGGGACCTCCACAACCCGGCCCTTCACCTCTCCTGCCCACTCTTTGCCCTCACTGCTCGCTCTGCCCCAGCCGCACTGGCCTCCGTGCTACTGCATCAGCCCGACCACATCCTTGTGCCTCTGGGACTCTGCTGCTACACCTCTGCCAGGTGTGCTCTTCCCCAGCGTCCTTCGTTTGTTACTCTCCTGTGTCCATCTGCTCTCCACTCAAATGTTACTTCCTCAGTGAAGGCTTCCTTCGCTGCTTTGTGTAAAATTTTAACTCCACCCCTCAAGTATTCCTTTTGTCCTGTATACTTTTTCTTTGCACATATTACTTCCTACCGGATTGTTTATTCCACTTATTTCACATTTTGTTGTCTGACTCTCTTACTTGAATGTCAGCTTCAAGCATACAAGGATTTAGATTTGCTTTGAGCATGCTATATCCCCCATAATGAAAACCATGACCAAAAAAGGGGACGTGTGCATAAGGAGAGATATATTTTGCTTCGTAGGGTGATTTCTTTCTCTTTAAAAGAAATTGGTGGTAGATAATGTGATCCAGCAATCCCACACCTAAACATGTATCCAGAAAAGACAAAAAGTCTAATTCGAATAGATACATGCAGTGTTCATAGCAGCACTATTTACAGTAGCCAAGACATGGAAGGAACCTAAATATCCATCAACAGAGGCATGGTTAAAGAAGATGTGGTGCATATACCCAGCCATAAAAAAGAATGAAGTAATGCCATTTGCGGCAACACGGATGGCCTAGAGATGAAGGTGAAGTAAGTCAGACAGAGAAAACACACCATGTGATTTATCACTTATATGGTCATAAGTGATATCCATATGATATGTGAAATCTAAAATATAGATGGACTTACAAAACAAAAACAGACTCGTAGACATAGAAAACAAACTTATGGTTACCGAAGAGGATAACTTGGGAGTATGAGATTCACAGATGCATACTACCATAAACAACCAACGGGGACTTACTATATAGCACAGGAGTTATATTCAATATCTTGTAATAAAACTGTGAAAGTGAAAGTTGCTCGGTCGTGTCCGACTCTTTGTGACCGCATGGACTGTGCAGGCCAGAATACTGTAGTGGGTAGCCTTTCCCTTCTCCAGGGGATCTTCCCAACCCAGGGACTGAACCCAGGTCTCCTTCATTGCAGGCGAATTCTTTACCAGCTGAGCCACAAGGGAAGCCCAAGAATACTGGAGTGAGCAGCCTATCCCTTCTCCAGTGGATCTTCCCTACCCAGAAATTGAACCGGGGTCTCCTGGATTGCAGGCAGATTCTTTACCAACTGAGCTATGAGGGAAGCCCAATAAAACTGTAATGGAAAATAATTTTTAAAAGAATATAGATATATAACCAAATCATTTTCCTATATACCTGAAACTAACACAATATTATAAATCAACTATACTTCAGTTTTAAAAATAGGAAGACATTTGTGGAGGATATATTGTTTAAGAAAAATAGTGAGCTGGCCATTTGTTCCCTTTAGCTACAAAAATCCAGGACAATGGACCATATGGCTTTGCAGTTTACTTTCATGCAGAGCAGACAGTGAAGACCGCTGTGATGGAAAAAGAAATACATGATATAAAACATAAACCCCCCATGAGGCTTTATGATACAAAGCACCTGGGAGCCTGGCTCCTGATGACAGTCATCATTTATAAATATTAAATAAATATAATCATGAAAACACTCATTGCTCCCAGCCAACTTCCAGCTGGGCAGCTGCCACTCTTCCTTGTCTGTTTATTGTCACCAGAGCAATGAGGCTAATCTGGCATCAGAACTCTCCCAAAAGCAAAATTGTTTGTGTTATTTCAAGAAGTGAGGGGTATAAACAACAGCCCAACTGGGTCTTAAAAGCTACAGTGAAAAATCCCTAGCTACTCCCAAAATATGCCCTGAACTATAAATAGCTACATATGTTTTATGTATGTATGCATAGTTTCTTTTTTTATTGTGTTTGTGATGTGAGCCATTTAATACAAATCCATTTGTTTATGATTCATCAGACCTTTCTTATGGACACAGACTTTGTGCAAGACACAATGCAAGGTACAGGAAATACAAAAGTGAGCAAGATAAATGGGCTATTTATTAGTTAATTTGATTTTTTGGCTACCTTCGGTCTTAGCTGTGGCATGTGGGATTCTTGTTGCCTTATGAAGCATCTTTCATTGCAGCTGACAGACAGTTTCAAGTTGTGGCTTGTGGGAGGCAGACTTTTAATTAGTTAGGATTAGGTTCAGCTACATATATAACAGAAAAATCCAAACAAATGAGAAGTTTTCCCTCCCTTACATAGAAGAGAACCAGAGGTACAAAATCACAGGTTGGGATGGAAGAGTCACACTGTCGCAAGTCAGGCTTTTGTATCTTTCTGCTCTGCCTTGCCAGCTGCAAAGTTTCTTCCTCAACATCAACTTCTGGTCCAAGATGACTGCTGGAGCTCCAGCCACGACAATTCTTTTCCACGCTGCTGGGAGGAGAAGGACAAAGATATGTGCAGCCCCTCACATTTAAGGAGGCTTTCTGGAAACCTACATAATACTCTTTCTAACATTTCATTAAGTAGCACTTAGCCATGTGGCTACAAACAACTGCACAAGGGTCTGGAAAACAGAGTAAATGAGCAGGATATCAGCTAAAAATTGAGATTCTTGGGATCAATAAATTGTCAAGCAGGACACCATGCACTGGTTATCAATGCTCAGGGAGGACCCCAATTATTACTACATGGAGGAATAGCAAAGATCATCCCTGTGCCACCCACAGGGAGTAGAAGTCCAAATACTTCTTCCCATAGCATCTTGGTGTCTGAGTTGCCAAGGAAAACACAGCATTGTCAAGCACTGAATGAATCAACCTTTCACTCACATTGAGAAGAAAGAGAAAGATCAGCGCCAGTGGTGCATACTCATTCCTCTGCTAGCGGATGCCCATGCGCCGACGCAGGGCGATTGTGCTATAGCAGAAGGACCCCTCCTACACGCCTCAGGAGTCTGAAATACTGAAATCCGGGCACATGCCTCAGGGCCATTGACCTACATGCTTCAACAGAACAAAGGAGTACACGCTGAGCCTGAGACAGGGCAAGATATTCCTGCACAAGCTGATAAGCCCATGCAGGCTGTGTGGATCCTTTATCTCTAGGTAAGAAGGGTTCCAGGCCAAGAGGCCCATTCTTATGTGGCCTAGCAGTGGCTGAAAGACTACATGCAGGAGACTGCCTTTCCTAGTACAAATAGTGGTCTCTGATACAGAACGTAGTGTGGAATGCTAAGGTGGAGTAACTTCCCCAAAGTCACACAGCTCTTAGGTAGTGGATCCAGGCCATAAACTTGGGTAGTTTGGCCCTGGTGTCCACATACTTAACTCCTGTGCTCTATAAGAAAGGGCTCGACACTAAGGGACTCCCCAGCCACATGGACAGATCCTATGGGGGAACAGAGAAGGAAGGAAAAGAAACGAATGTAAATTTAAAAATCCGTATCTCTTTTCTCTCTTCATACCAGAAAAGAACTATTAGGTGAGGATAACTCACAGCATCAGCTTAGTGCCTCGGGACTCAGTACGTATTTCTTGAATGAATGAATTTCCCATGGTGGCCCTGGAGGAGCTCTTGAAAGGCAGATGACATTGGATCTAGAGCTTCGTGTTGAGGAGCATTTCACCAGGGAGAGCATGGCAGGAAAGGCATGCCAGACAGATGGAGGAGCTTGAGCAAAACCAAAAAGTTTTGCCAGTGTGTGGCTTGTGCAAGGAACAGTGTATAACCCAGTTGTCACTGGAGCTTGTGGTCCTCACGGGTGGTGGCAGGATTTGATACTGAATTGTTCCAAGCCTTGAATATCATGCCACCGAGGAGCATCATTTTATCCAGGGTGCTGTGAGGAGCCCCATCGGGTAGTGTGAGAAGCTGTATTCATTTTATTGACTCCTGGAGGGCAGGGAGCTGGGCAGCAGGGAGACAAGGCTGGGATAATGAGGACCTGGCGGTTGAGAGTAGGAGGCCCAGCACGAGGAGGGATGGACATGAAGACTTCCTGGCGGTCAGGCTGTGCAGTCTTCATGTCCTGGGGGAAGAGAAAAGGGCCGAAGAAGACTCCTGGGTTCCCAACTGAAGAGGACTGCATTGTGGCATCCAGGAGCAGGTCTGGATGGGAGGTAGCAAGGGGAAGGGGATGAGTTTGCTGTGGGACACACCGTGTTGAGATGCCTACATTACCTTCCCCAAGATGATTACCTCCTAATTGTCTCCCTGCTGTCACCGTGGTCCCCCCATAGTTTATTCACAACCCAGAAGCCAGAATGATCCTCTTTAAGTCACACTTCTTTCCTGCTCACACCCACCAGTGGCTCTCATCCCTGGGTAAAAGCCAAAGTCCTTGACTCTACAACCCAGGCCTCCCCAGACTAACTTCTGTTACTGCCTCTTGCTCACTCCACTCAACCTCACTGGCCTCAGGACCCTTGCTTTGGTCTAGAACCCTTCACCCAGATGTCTGCCTGGCTAAGCTCCCACCTCCTTTTGTCTTTGCCCAAACGCCACCTTCTCAATTAGGCCAACCTGAACTGTCTTTCAAACAATGGTACCCTCTCTCCCCATACTCCTCATCTCCTTTTACTGGTCTGCTTTTTCATTTTCCATTGTACTTACAACCTTCTAACTAACCATAATGAACTCACTTATTATATCTATTGTTTATTGTCGATCTCTCTGCCCCCTCCTCCCTCGCCCTGCCACTGGAATCCAACTCCAAGAAGGCAGCGATCTCTATATGTCATGTCCCCTGATACATCCCAGGAACCTTGAAGGGTGCCTGGCACATAATGAGATCTCAGTAAGGACAACCTGTCAGATTTATGAACACTGTGGAAATGTGTTGGTGTCAGAAATGGTGGTCTTCTACTCTGAACAGAGGTGGGGACTGTGGAGACAGAATCTGATATTCACCCTGGGGTGCTGGTGGAAAGGATTTGAGATTTCTCTGTCTGGAGGGGAGGACTTCCACCCAAGGTGTCAAGGAAGGGATGTCAATTTGAGGAGAGACCCACCAGGAGTCAAGAAGCCATCCCCAGAGTCAGGCCAGCCTGGGGCCAATTGGTGTGAGTACTTGAATACTAGTTCTGCACGGGAAATTCAGGCTCCCTGCCTTCATTCAGAGCACAGTGCTTTTCAGGCTCAGGGCTATATGTTGCTGTGGAAAGAACTAGGATTGAGTCAAACAAATTTGGGTTCATGGCCCACTAGCTCTGGGACAAATATTTGACCTCTTTGTTTCTCAGTTTACTTTTCTGTAAAAGGAGAATAATAAAGCCTTTATAGCCTTATTAATGTTACTATTATTATCATTATTCAAAGAGGTTATCAAGTGCCCACATTTTATATAGGCACCATTCCTGGCAACAAGTAAGCACTTAAAATGTTAACTCTAAGGATGTTGATGATGATTACAATACAAGGACCTAGATATTTGTTGTTGCTAGACGGGTACATTTAACTCATTCTCCTACTCATATCTCTGCATTTGTCTCTGTGGCTGAATCATTCTTTTCCAGTACTTAACTGGCTTTTTCCATGTGATGGAAAACAAGGGCGTAGGTCACTCTGAATTAACATCCTTCCAACCCTCAGACCCAACAGGCAAGAGAGATTCTCTCCTACCCCAATTGAATAAAACCCTCGGAAGGACCCTGCTTGGCCTGGCTTGGATCCTGTGACCAGCCTGTCCTAATCACTTGGTCAGAAGAATGGGGTTCTATCAAGGATACCTTCTCACCACTTTTGGTCAGGGGTGAGAGTGTCTCACAGATTGTAGGTCGGATATTACATTTTTCTGGAAAAGTAAAGTAGTCATATCCTGCCATCATGTCATTTTTCATCCCTTCATGGTTTTTTTATGTACTTGTTGCTAAATTGTGAGTTTCCTGGGGCAGGGACCATGACTTCAGTACGGTTGCTCTGCTCCTTCATGATGCCTGATGAAGGGAAGGGCTTCTGTAAATGGAAGTTGTTGAACTGAAGCTGAGTGTGAGCTAGATCAAAGAGTAGCAGAGTCTGTAGATAACACCTGAGGACACAGAAGTGGCATTTCCTGGGAGTCTCATGGGCTCCAACTTTAGGGTCTTCTGAGACGCATTATCTTTCTCATGAGGGACTTCGAGATTTGGTGAAAGGAACACTGAAAATCAAGAGATTAAAGCCCACTTGTGACTCTTCTACACAAACTATGTGACCATGTAGAAATCAGCAGACTCCTGGGGCAATGTTGTCTTATTTATAAAATGAGAAAGATGGTCTTGGTGGTATCTTGTTTACAGTTTTAAAATTCTGTGAATATACTCATCTTGCTTTTTGACATTTTATTGATTCCTTTGAATCTCTGTTCAACATTTGAGTAGTGTCACAATTTGGTATCATTTTTAAAGGTCATTGTATTTATCTTGCACCACTTAAAAATTCAACAGTAACCTTTTCAGTTTAAACTGAGGGAAGACTCAATTTAGAGAAAAGAGCATTGGACTGAAAATCAGGACACAAGCTCTAGTTTCCATTCTGCCCTAATAGGATGAAGGATATTGGCAAAACTGCTTAAAATCTTTGAGCCTTGGCCTCCTCAATTGTATGTACAACACAGCCAGTGTAGATTTGGTAAAAGGAAAGATCAGACTTTAAATTTCTAAGGTACTGGCACAAGGGAAACAGCCTGTCTCTCTTTTTCCTGTTAGTAAGACAACCATCTATGTTTTAGCTAAGCACATGGCAGCCCAGGCAGAGACTTCATCTCCCCACCTTCCTTGTGGCTCTGAGATAAAGAGCAAGCCTATGGGTGCTGAGAGAAGTGGTATATACATCTTCCAGTTTATCCCCAATCTAAGCACAGTTTGCTCACCCTGGACCTGTTCTCAGTTCAGTTCAGTTCATTTCAGTCGCTCAGTCATGTCTGACTCTTTGTGACCCCATGACTCACAGCACACCAGGCCTCCCTGTCCATCAACAACTCCCGGAGTTCACTCAAACTCACGTCCGTCAAGTGCGTGATGCCATCCAGCCATCTCATCCTCTGTCATCCCCTTCTCCTCCTGCCCCCAGTTCCTCCCAGCATCAGAGTCTTTTCCAATGAGTCAACCCTTCGCATGAGGTGGCCAAAGTACTGGAGTTTGAGCTTTAGCATCATTCCTTCCAAAGAACACCCAGGACTGATCTCCTTCAGAATGGACTGGTTGGATCTCCTTGCAGTCCATGGGACTCTCAAAAGTCTTCTCCAATACCACAGTTCAAAAGCATCAATTCTTTGGCGCTCAGCTTTCTTCACAGTCCAACTCTCACATCCATACTTGACCACTGGAAAAACCACAGCCTTGACTAGACAGACCTTTGTTGGCAAAGTCATGTCTCTGCTTTTCAATATGCTGTCTAGGTTGGTCATAACTTTCCTTCCAAGGAGTAAGCATCTTTTAATTTCATGGCTGCAATCACCATCTGCAGTGATTTTGGAGTCCCCAAAAATAAAGTCTGACACTGTTTTCACTGTTTCCCTATCTATTTCCCATGAAGTGATGGGACCAGATGCCATGATCTTCGTTTTCTGAATGTTGAGCTTTAGGCCAACTTTTTCACTCTCCTCTTTCACTTTCATCAAGAGGCTTTTTAGTTCCTCTTCACTTTCTGCCATAAGGGTGGTGTCATCTGCATATCTGAGGTGATTGATATTTCTCCCGGCAATCTTGATTCCAGCTTGTGCTTCTTCCAGTCCAGCATTTCTCATGATGTACTCTGCATATAAGTTAAATAAGCAGGGTGACAATATACAGCCTTGACGTACTCCTTTTCCTATTTGGAACCAGTCTGTTGATCCATGTCCAGTTCTAACTGTTGCTTCCTGACCTGCATATAGGTTTTTCAAGAGGCAGGTCAGATGGTCTGGTATGCCCACCTCTCTCAGATTTTTCCACAGTTTATTGTGATCCACACAGTCAAAGGCTTTGGCATAGTCAATAAAGCAGAAATAGATGTTTTTCTGGAACTCTCTTGCTTTTTCCATGATCCAGCAGATGTTGGCAATTTGATCTCTGGTTCCTCTGCCTTTTCTAAAACCAGCTTGAACATCAGGAAGTTCACGGTTCACGTATTACTGAAGCCTGGCTAGGAGAATTTTGAGCATTACTTTACTAGCACGTGAGATGAGTGCAATTGTGTGGTAGTTTGAGCATTCTTTGGTATTGCCTTTCTTTGGGATTGGAATGAAAACTGATCTTTTCCAGTCCTGTGGCGACTGCTGAGTTTTCCAAATTTGCTGACATATTGAGTGCAGCACTTTCACAGCATCATCTTTCAGGATTTGAAATAGCTCAAATAGAATTCCATCACCTCCACTAGCTTTGTTCGTAATGATGCTTTCTAAGGCCCACTTGACTTCACATTCCAGGATGTCTGGCTCTAAGTGAATGATCATACCATCATGTTTATCTGGGTCGTGAAGATCTTTTTTGTACAGTTCTTCTGTGTATTCTTGCCACCTCTTCTTAATATCTTCTGCTTCTGTTAGGTCCAGACCATTTCTGTCCTTTATCAAGCCCATCTTTGCATGAAATGTTCCCTTGAAGAGAACTTTTCTCAACTTTTCTTGAAGAGATCTCTAGTCTTTCCCATTCTGTTGTTTTCCTCTATTTCTTTGCACTGATTGCTGAGAAAGGCTTTCTTATCTCTTCTTGCTAGTCTTTGGAACTCTGCATTCAGATGCTTATATCTTTCCTTTTCTCCTTTGCTTTTCACTCCTCCTCTTTTCACAGCTATTTGTAAGGCCTCCCAAGACAGCCATTTTGCTTTTTTGCATTTTTTTCCCATGGGGATGGTCTTGATCCCTGTCTCCTATACAATATCACGAACCTCAGTCCATAGTTCATCAGGCACTCTATCTATCAGATCTAGTCCCTTAAATCTCCTCTATTTCTCACTTCCACTGTATAACCATTAGGGATTTGATTTAGGTCATACCTGAATGGTCTAGTGGTTTTCCCTACTTTCTTCAATTTAAGTCTATCTGGGCCCAAAATTAAGCCCAGATAATGGAAGCTACAGGTTGTTGCAGGTTGGGGATGGCAGAGCTGAGAGGCAATAAACCAGAACCTTCCCCTCAATTCTAACCACCACTGGCCTAGGGACTGTTTTGAAAAAGAGAAAAATAAATTTCCACTTTATTTAATCTTCTGTGTTTTGCGGAGTCTTTTATAGCAACTTAGCCTACACCTTATCAGTCACAGAACTATGATTCCCTTTTACTTAGTTGGCACTATGATTTTCTTTAAATGGCTTATACAGTGGTTGAGAACATAGGCTCTAGAATAAGAATGGAACAGAATCAATGTTGGTTTGGTTGCTCTTCAACCCCAGAACCTCAAGAATGTTACCTAATATTCCATGCCTTCCATTTGACAATATGTATAGTCAGGCAACATTGAAACTTACCTGCTGGGATTATTGTGAGGATCAGATGAGAGGAAGGTATAGAAAGCCATGACCTCAGTGTTAGCATCTTGTAAACCTTCAAAAAATATTTGTTCCTATTAAAATTATAAGTATTATCCGGATCATCCTTACTGTTATCACCATCATCATGTATTTATATGCTTTTGAAACTGGCTCTCTGAACATCCTAGACTTTGGAAACCCAGTCAGAACAGTCACCCAACCTGAATTGAGCGCTCTAGGGCTCTGTGTATCTGTTTGACACAGGATGAATTTAGTACCATGCGTGAGTGTGTGTCCTAAAGACACCTGCTGCCTTTGCATTTAGTCTGCTTGTAGTGTCAACTGCAGGGTGAGCATGGTGTTTGCTGCACCCGTGGTTTTGCATGTTCAGCATCCTCTCAGGAGTCAGAGCACCTGAAGTGAGATAAATGAGAGGCTGAGTAGAGGGTGGTTTCTTTTTCTTGTCATCCTTACATGTGTTTTTTGGATTATTAAAAAATGCCAATGACAAGGATCTAAGGAAGTAGCTTTAAACATTACTGTTCATGTGAAAATCTTTTCTTCTTAATCAAATATGATATTGAACGTAGAAGAGCCACGTGGTTAATTGGTTCATATAGTTTGGGGATTTAAAAAAATATTTTAAAATTTTCCTTTTCAGTTCAGTTCAGTCACTCAGTCATATCTGACTCTTTGCGACCTCATGACTGCAGCATGCCAGGCTTCCCTGTCCATCACCAACTCCCAGAGCTTGCTTAAACTCATGTCCATCGAGTCGGTGATACCATCCAACCATCTCATCCTCTGTTGTCCCCTTCTCCTCCCACCTTCAATCTTTCCCAATCTTTCTTTTCCAATGAGTTGGTTCTTCACATCAGATGGCCAAAGTATTGGAGCTTCAGCTTCAGCATCAGTCCTTTCAATAAACATTCAGGACTGATTTCCTGGGATTGACTGATCTGATTTCCTTGCTCTCCAAGGGGCTGTCAAGAGTCTTCTCCAGTACCACAATTCAAAAGCATCAATTCTTTGGTGCTCCTTTTCTTTGATCATTTTAATTAACCAAATAATACAAACTTTGTAGGAAATTAGGAAATTAAAATAAGCAAAGATTTTAATAATTAAAATCCCTGATGGTTCTACCACCTAGAAATAACTATACTAGAATGCTGAGATGCTTTCTAGTCATAAGTCAACATTTCCCCCTAGCTGTCCAGGACAGTATTCGCCCCCTATGGCTCCACATCTGGCCCAAATTCTCTCCCCAGAATTCTTCCTCACTGTCACCATCCCCTGTCCTCCTACCCAGCAAAACCTGTGTGCACTGACTGTGAGATACAAGGAGCTCCAAGCCCTGAGCCCTCCAAGCATTTATTCTCCTGTACTTTTGATACTGAACTCACAGTGTCAAAATCTAAAGAACTCCTGGCCCAGGGACTTCATTGGTAGCCCAGTGGTTGAGAATCTACCTGTCAGTGCAGGGAATATGGGTTCCACCTCTGGTCTGGGAAGATCCCACATGCTGCAGGGCAACTGAGCCCATGTGCTGCAACTCCTGAGACCACCCACCACAACAAAGATTCTGAGTGCCACAACTAAGACTCAACGCACCAATAATTTATTTATTTATTTATTTTTATAAGTAAATATTTTTTTAAAAAAACCTCCTGGTCCAGCATATCCCAAAATATATAATGAGGGACATCAGTTGGAATTATAATTTTTAAAAAACTTGGTGACCAACTGCTGGGGTAAAGACAGCTAAACGTATACCAGAGCTGCACACACTTCAAGCTTATTCAACCTTGGACTCCCTTGTTCCTGTCCATTCCCTGTGGGAAATATCAGTTTAGCTTGTCTATTTCATTTACTAGGAGAAGAAACAGTTTTCTCAGAGAGATTAGAGGCCTTACCTAATGTCACACTGCTTGAGAGGGACAGAACTTGGCCTTGGGACTCAGACCTATTGGCAGAAGGCCCTGTGCTTCCTCCAAGGTCCCACAGAGTCTTTGTTCCACACCATCTTTCCATCCAGATGTTTTGCATACACCGGTGTGTGCGTACTTGCCTCTTGTTTCCTCTGTGAGATTAGGGAACAAGTCCTAATATTTTGTTCCTTCTTCTCCAGTTCTGAAGTTGATGCTCAGTGAACCATATTGAGTTTCCTTGGAAGAGTCAGAAATATCAGCTGTAGTGGACATCTGGTCTTGGTGACATAGCATCCATTCTTTTTGGTGACATAGTTCCATTTTCCTTGAGATGCTGACCATGTACCCTACTTCAGTCCTCCATCCATGTGGTTAAGGCAGATAAGCACCATTCTCTTGGATCCCATATGACCTGAAATTAGTCAGAGTATTCTATTCCTTTGCCCACAGGAACTAGTGTTAGACCCATGACCCTGCCCAGGTGAATAGAGTCAACTTGAGACTCTTGTTGGAACTGTTGACAAAGAGGACTCTCTTTCCGGGAGTGTCCTAAGCTGGCAAAATGTAATCTTGATGCTACCTGTAGCTACTTTCCAAAGAAGCTGCCAAGAATAAAGCCAACTCAGAGAAAAGGAAAACTGTGAGATGGGAAAAGATAGCCTCGATGACATTATTTAAGAGCCTGGACCTATCTGTCCCTGAAGCTAGCACTAGCTCTGGGTTTTTCAGGTACCTGAGACAATAAATTGCCTTTTTCCCAGTCTAATGGATCTGGGTTTCTGTTTTTGTATCTAGAAGAGTCCTTATTAGTAAATCAGGACATTTCTAGAATTTGGTTGCTAAAACATAAAGATTTTAAAGGGAATTTCATGTGTTTTTACTGGACAAGAAGCATCAAGTCAAGACATATGAAGGGGATTATTCTGTAACTCCTGAACCTTTCTTTCCTTTTTAATAGCAAAGAAGGAGTTTTCAGGAATATGTGTTACATGCATTTTCTACCCCCGAGAACTGGCCGACTTTATAAGACTGGCTAAGGGAATTCAGCTAAGAGAAAGAAGACTGTCACCATTAGTGAAAACAGAGATGATTATATATTTAATTTTATTACCACAACCCAACCTGGCAAATTCTTAGATACCTCCAGTTTGTATAACTGCACAGACAGCTATTGGATTTGAACTTAGTGAAAAGAACTCTGGATTTATGGTCTGACACATATTAGGTGCTAAGTAAATATGTATTACTTTTGCTATTTTCTGACTTTATCACTTAGGGGCAGTAAAAATCACAAAATTGCAATTTTTTTATCAGTTAAATGGGAATATTAATTGCTTGCTTTCTTCTAAGACAGTACTGTTTAATTTCTGTATCACATAACACATCTGAATGGTGTACCCTCTTTGTCGTATGGACGTTTTCATTCATTTTTCCCATCACTTATTCATTCATTTATCCTCTATTGAACTCTAGACCAGGGATTCTGCAGGGTGGTAAGGATACAGTGGTGTATAATAGTCCCTGTTAGTTTATTTCAACAATATTTCACAGAGGACCCACTGCTGGTTGCCTGGTCCAGTGTTTGGCATCTGGACACAAAGTTGAGAGTAAGTCACGACTCTGTCCCTACAAAGCCAGCAGGCTCCACAGTGGAGAGTCCCCCACAGCCCATGTCCTACAGTGGGGCAGGAAAAGGATGAGAGCCACTGTGGTAGGTGATGAGGAGCCCCTTGGAAGTATTAAGCAGGAATGTAGTTAGTTCTTGGATTGGGAAAGAACACTTTAGTGAGGTAAGGGATGAAAGGGGGCCCTAAAGTAGAGTAATCACGTAAAGGTGATTTGGAGGAAATGATTCCAGAAATTTTTAGGCAGTATGGAGAGCAGGTGTGCCTTCAGCTTGACAAAAGGCAGATGCTCTTACTATTGTTGTCACGTGTTTATTTCCAGGAGAGGTTTATTCAAGGTTGAGTTCAAGAGCTCATTTCTGAAAGCAGAGAGTGGCTGCACCCACCATGGCCTGTGGCCTGTGGCTACCTGTCTCCTAGATAGAAGCCTCAGGCAGCACTGGGCACACTTCATTACACCCACAGCAGCAACAAGACTGCCTTAAACTTCCCCCTCTCGGAACCAAGGTCCTTAATGGAAAAGACAACACATATACCACAGCTGAGTTGCTCAGACCAAAATAGGCCAGCCAGGAGGAGGCAGCGCCACCAGAACTCAGATCCCCAGGAGGGAGGCCTCAGCACTTCCACTTCCTTGTTATTCCTTCCAGGGCTTGTGTCTCAGTTTTAGACACATGTGGATTAACTGATGTGGAACAGTTTGATGGTATAGCTCTATCCTCCAAAAAAAAAAAAAGAGTTTTTTCTGATTATGTTAATAATTGAAGTGCACACTCATATAGAAAATTGGGGAATACACAAACCTGAAACTATCACAACATTATTAATCGGCTATATCCCAATATAAAATAAAGTTTTTTAAAAAGTCACTCAAACTACCACAAGGGCACAACTCTTTCTGTCTGAGTCTACCTGTGTGTCTGTCCACACACACTGTACTCTTGTCTCCTTCTAATAAACACTTTACTTGTTTCACTAAAACAAAGAGTTTAAAAAAGCAGAAAAATGGATACGCTTCACTATTACCAATCAGAGATAACCTTGGTCATGTTTTTAATATATTCTTGACCTTTTCCTTTGTTGATGTGTGTGTTTGATTTTGGAACCACGTTGCATCCTCACTTTTACATCCTTTTTATTTTAATTTAGAGTAATCTAGTCCTGAATTGGGGGGTCCCTGACATGAGAGGCTGACAAAGGCTCTGTTCTCCCATAAATACTCTCCATAGTACCAGTCAGAGACAAAAGATGCTCTGGTTACTTACTCAACCTTGTGTTTGATGCCAAACACTGGACCAGACAACCAGCAGGCACACAGTGGGTCCTCTGTGAAAGGCTGTTGAAATAAACTAGCAGGAACTTGACCCAAGGTGGCCCTTCTGTTTCTGGTGCGCAGTTTAAGTGTGCAGCATGCACCCATCACCCATAAATTGAAAATAAAACTCCCAATTGCTGTACTCAAAGCCACGTGCTGCCAGAACACAGAAATTCAGCCATGACTGCAAGGACAATTTGCAAAGCTCACCCACATGTAATAAATCAATCTGTGGGTTTTGATGTGGTATTTGGACAAGACTATGTCACTTGAAACATATTGTTTGTCTGAGGATTATGTAGATGGTACAATAAATGGACTGGAAAATGTTTAAAGAGATTATCCCACACACACAGAGAGAACAGTGGAGAAAATAAGAATCCCCTTTAGAATGCGCATTCAATATATTTATTTTTCATTCTGTGGGATTTACCTTGTGAAGATGCTTTGTGAACTGTAAAGTGCTGTGTAAAATAACATCGGCACTCAGTGTGGTATCATTTGTATGGAACAAATGGATATGTGTGTCCATACAGATGGCGCACAGAAAACCTGCTTTCAGAGGTTATAAATTATTGTAATAATTTATAACTTATTATAAATTTACATTTATAATATGTAACCTAAAGCTGGCAAACTTGAAGAGCTGCTTTTTCTGCTAAAAAGTTCACATGATTTTGTTTCTTTCTGTGGTTATAGATTTTGATGCTCTTATTTGGATTACCTCTCTTAAAAATATTTCATGTGAGAGATATTAAGATTTCTTTGTATTGATTTTTAAATACTTTTTTTTTGTATTGATTTTGTTCACAAAAGAAATATTGCAATACATATGCATAACTATTGACTAGGTTGACTAACCAAGGGCACTAACCCTAGTCTTTGCATTCTAAGAAACTGTAAACAGTCGTTCAAGCTTCAAAAGATGGTCCCTTTCCAGGTCCCTCATCTTTTTGTTTGTTTGTTTATTTTGAGCTTTTCTTTTAAAAAAATTTTATTGGAGTATAGTTGATTCACAGTGTTGTATTAGTTTCAAGTATACAGCAAAGTGAATTGGTTATACATATATCCACCCTTTTTTTTTTTAATTGTTTTCTTATGCAGGTCCCTCATCTTATGCAGGTGGTGAAACTCCCTGGAAGGCAGACAGACATATCTGTGAGTGTTGGCCTCTGTCAGTAAGAGCAGGAGCTCTCATTAAGGGAGGGTCTGTCAGTAAGAGCATCCTGAAGAGACTGCCCTTACCTTTCAGCTAAGTCTCGGTCTAAATTGGCTTGGGAGACAGTTGAGTTTCCATTATTCAGAAGCTTGTGCCTCACAGCTCAATGCCATGTGCAGCGAGTTGCCTACAGCTCTCTGATCAGTAATGGTGAGATTTTAATCAGTGTTTTGGACTCCATCTAGAATTGCATTCCAAGTCCATTTGCCTGAAGGAGCCCAGCCTTGTTAGGACCTGTTTTAATCCATTTCCATAAAGGACAGATCATCAACCACATGACCTCTGCTCTTCTCAGGAGTTTCAGCACCCACATGCAGGACTTCCTTCTTAAGATTTAGCTAGTCCTCTTTCTGACTTTGTGTCAGGGAAGTTGGGGCTCCTTTGTATGCAGGGACATGAGTCAAGAACAATGACCTTGCCCTATCCATGTTCTGGCATCCCAGGATTCTGTGCTTCTGAGGTGGGATGGCGTGGACACACCCCCAGTCATGCCAGCTGGAGAATCCTCTGGACTTTTTCCTCTCACCCATCCCACACCTAGTAAGTCAATGGCCCTGCCACTGTTCCTCATTGGCAGCTCTTGATCCACACCCCTTTCCCCTGCTCTAATTCCAGCCTTTACCGCAACTCATTCCCCTGTTCTCTCGCCCCCAATCACATCTGGACTTCAAACTGAAGCCAAGGCAGTGGTCCCCAAACATATGAAATAGGAAATGTCTTAGTCAAGCTTCTCCAGAGGGACAAGACCAATAGGATATATATAGAGAAAGAGACTTCTTATGAGAAATTGTCTCACATGATTATGGAAACTGAAAAGTCTCAAATATACCATCTGCAAGTTGGAGATCCTGCTGGTGGTGCAAATCCCAGTCTGAATCTAAAGGCCTGAGAACCAGGAAAGCCAATGGTGTAAATCCTAATCTGAGGATAAGAGAAGACTTGCACTCCATCTCAAGCTGTCAGAGAGTGAATTTTCCCTAACCCAGGCTTTGTTCTATCCAGGCCTCCACTGGATATTGAATAAGGCCCACCCACACTGGGGAGGGCAATCGGCCTTACTCAGTTGACAGATTCAAATGTTAACCTCATCTAGAAACACAGACACACCCAGGATAATAATTAACCAGATATCTCATCCCCTCATAGCCCAGTCAAGCTGACATGTAAACTTAACCATTACAGAGAGTTTTATTCCCTGTAGTTTCAGAAAGGCAGAATCATGTAAGAAACGCTTCCTACATGGCACAGAAGCCACAGTTCCTTCAAGTATGCACCCATTTGCTTTTAGAGCCCAAGGCCCTGAGCAACCAGATGTTAAAAAGGCAGGTCCTGGCTTCTCCCTGCCCCAGACCTGCCACATCTCTGGGTAAGGTATGCTGCATGCTATGTAAACAGGATAAAGTCCAAACTCCTTCACGTGGATGGTGGACTCTTGAGTGTCTGACCTCTGCCCACCTGTCTAGCACTGGGTCATGGTGTTCCCCCTTTCCTGCCAATGTCCCTCACCAGGCTCTGGCCAGGAGGACCCCCACTACGTACTTCCTCCCAGTCCCCCCGATTTCATGTCTTTGTGCTACTTCTTGGTCCTGACACTCCCCCCACCTGTATGTTCTTCCTCTTTCTCTTCACTTGGCTGATACTTGCTCATATTTTCAAGCCCAACTCAAGAATCCTCTGCATCTGATACCTCTGTGCTAGGATAAAGAAATATTTCATTCATTCAACAAAGAGTTACAGAGGGCTTTCCACATGTCAGGCACTATTCTGGGATCTAGTAGTGGACACAACAGACAAAAGAACATACCTGCACATAACACATATTCTCAAGAGGAAGACCAATAAGCAAATTTTAAAAAACATGTAAAATATATGATATGTCAGATAAAGGTGACATGAAGAAAAATAAAGCAGGGTGAGGTATGGGGAGAGCACTGATTTGGGGAGTAAGCAAGGCAGGTCTCACTGATGAGGTGGCAAATGAGCAGAAACCCGAAGGAGAATGGTTGTCCCAGAGGAAGCAACAGTATCCGCGGAGATACAGTGAGTGAGTGTGACTGCATGACTGAGGCATGGCAAGGATGTCCAAGCGGTTGCAGTGAAGGGAGTGAGAAAGAGACGAGGATGACGTGAGCTCAGAAAGGTCATGAGAAGCCAGAACATGTAACCTTCCTTTCGGCTGTTGTAAGGCTCGGACTTGTCCTGCGTGGTTAATCATAAGAAGGTTTGGAGCAGTGGGGAGACATGATTTGACTGACTTTTAACAGACCTTAAATGACAAAGTAGAAATAAGGGTCGAGGTCATTGTAATGGTTCAAGTGAGAGGTATTCATGACTCAAATTAAGGGTAGGATGGGATGGTGAGAAATGGCAAGATTCAGGATTAGATGTTGGAATGTCAGAGACAGATTTGAGACACAGATAGCTGTAAACTTTTTTATTCTGGTAAAATATAAATAACATAGGATTTATAATTTTTAAGTGTAAAGTTCAGAGATGTTAAATACATTCACCTTGTTGTGCAGCCATCACCACCATCTGTCTGGAGAACTTTTTCATCTTCCCAAATGAAAACTCTGTACTCATTAAACACTAGCTCCCTAGTACCCTCTTCTTGCAGCCCCTGGCAAACAGCCTTCTACTTTCTATCTCTGTGAATTTTACTACTCTAGGTACCTCATATAAGAGGAATCATATACCATATTTGTCCATTTGTGACTGGCTTATTTCACTTAGCTTAATATCTTCAAGGTTCATCCATGTGGTTGCATGTGTCAGAATCTTTTTCTTCTTAAAGCTGAGTAATATATCATTATAGGTATATATCACATTTTGTTTATCCAATTACCTATCAATGGACACTTGGGTTGTTTCCACCTTTTGGCTAGTGTTGATAATGCTGTGAACGTGGGTGTACAAGTATCTATTCAAGTTCCTGTTTTCAATTATTTTGAAATTGAAATTCCAAAATGGAATAGCTGGATCACATGGTAATTCTGTGTTTAATTTTTTGAGGAATCGCCACACCATTTTCCATAGCAGTTCACCATTTTATGTTCCCACTAGCAATACAGCTACAATTTCCCCACATCCTCATCACTTATTTTTTGTTTTTTTGATGATGATCATCCTAATGGGCATGAAGTGGTATTTCATTGCAGTTTTGATTTGTATTTTCCAAATAATTAGTAATGTTCAGCTTCCTTTCATGTGTTTATTAATAGACTCCAAAATTTGACCTAAGCAGCTGAAAGAAGGGGGTTGCCATGGAGCAAGATGGGGAATAATGTACAAAGAGCAAGTTTTGAAGGAAAAGTCTCCAGAATTAAACTTGAGGTACATATTTGATAATAAGGATATTGATAAGCAACAGGACATGAATCGGACATTCAGGTGACAGGTCCAGCCTAGACATATAAATTTGACAGTCACTAACCAAAAGAGCGTACATAAAATCATGAGATTGAATGAGATCTCAAGAAAATGTTTGTAGAGAAGAGAAAGTCTGAGGCCTAAGCTCTGAGGCCCTTTTATTTGAAGGATGGGAAATGACGAAGAACTTGCCAATCAGATGAGAAGCATCATGCTGAGCATGTAGCAAATGCTGTAAAAATACTTGATGAAAGAATATCACCGGTTTTTTTTCTAAACAAACTTATTGTTCTGCTTCTTTTAATTTGGGGATCTAAAAGGATTTGGGTTTCAATCCTAGCATCTGCATTTTTAAGCATTATTTTATTTATTTTATGATTTATCTTTAGCATTGTCTTGGCAATAATAATGGGCTTCCCCAGTGGCTCAGACAGTAAAGAATCTGCCTGCAATGTAGGAGACCTGGGTTTGATCCCTGGGTTGGGAAGATCCTCTGGAGAAAGGAATGACAATCCACTCCAGTATTCTTGCCTGGAGAACTTCAAGGAAAGAAGCACCTGGTGAGCTACAGTTCCTGGGGTTGCGAAGAGTCGGACATAACTGAGCGAGTACACTTCGCAATAATAGTAAAAATAATGACGGAATTTCTTGATGTTTACTTTGTGCTAGGAATGCTGCTAAGGGTATTAGGTTCGGTGTGTCATTTTAATCTCCAAATAAGTCTATGAAATAGGCATTTCTCTCCCCTGTGCTAGATGAAGTGACAGAATCAGAGAAGTTCAATAATGCTCTCAAGGTTACAGAGTTAGAGAGAGGTAGAGCTGCAGGTCCAGCAGAATCCAAAGCCTCCTTTTAAGCACCATGCTTTATAACCCCTAGATGTTAAATGAACCCCACCCAATGTCAGTTCCCTCATCTGTAAAATAAGAAGTATGAGAGTGTCCACTTTGTAAAACTGTAAATTTATTGACAAAAATGTGTCTATTACCTGACCCAGAGAAGGTTATATTCTGAGGGCACTTGATAAGTATTATTTCCTGTTTTCCATTTCATTTCTGACTCCTGCTGCCAGACTCGGTGGAGACTTTCCTTAGGATCTGATGCTCAGAATTCATTAATTATAGCTTGGTTAAACCTACAGTGCATGCATGCATGCATGCTCAGTTGCTCAATTATGTCCGACTCTTTGTGACCTCATGAACTGTAACCCACCAGGCTCCTCTGTCCATGGAATTTTCAACCTTTAAGACCTTAACAGGTCCACTGCAGACATTGTCTCAGAAATCAAACCATTAGCCGTGGATTTCTAAAATGCTTGGGAAGACATTGCAACTTGCTCAGTATTGCTCTTGACTGCTGAATTATTCATGTCCCTTGATGGATTCTGAAGTTGACCTCCTCCTGAGAAGGATTCACAAATGAGACTTGGGCCAGCTACTTGAAGTTTCAGTTGAGTAAGAAGGTGGTGAGTGAAAGAAAGCGAGCAGGTAGCAGAGGAAGTGTTGCCAAGTGGCCTGTGAGGCACCAGGAGCAGAAGGGTGGGTATATTCAAAATCTACTCAACAATTTCAGATGCTGAGGGTGGGGTGGGGTGGGGTGGGAGGGTGGACCAGATTATGTTTCCAAAACAAGGGATGTTTCTTTTTGAGGACATAGTGTGAGAACGAAGAAGAAGAAGAAAAACATTTAATAAGTCCCTATTTTGTGCCAACACATATTTAGATGTAATACTACTTGATCCTCAAAAAAAAAAATTGGGTCTGGGTTCTCTCTCTCTTACAGGTAAGAAACTGAGGCTTCAAGAAGTGAACTAACATAAGCAATTTTAAAAAGAGTTGAGAAGTATGTCTACCAAATAGAATTAGTTTGTGAACGACAGAAAACCCAGCACAATCCGTGTGGAATCACTGCAGGGCTGGCATGGCTTTCCACTGTGTTAGAGACCCTGACTCCTCTTATTGTCTTGCCAACCTTAGCCTGTGGTGTCCCCTTCAGCATCCAAAATGACTGCTTGATAATAGGAGGTTCACCCCAGAAGAAATAATGACACCTCTGCTTATATTCAACTGGGCAAAGCTTGGTCACTTAGCTGCTCTGAGTTACGAGGGAGGCAGAGAAATGTGGCAGTGTGCCCACAGGAAAGGTAAGGGTTCTATTTCTAAAGACGAAGGAGAAAAACAGATAGGGATCCACCAGTAATCTCTGCTCCTAGGTAGTTAAATCTCGGTCTCTTTCACTCCAGAGGACCCCTTCTCCACCAGTTCTGCTCTACTGCCTTCCTTAAGAGAAGTTGCCATTGCCCCAGAAATCCCCATCAGGCTAAAAGTGTCCTGTTGGCAACCGTAATAGGAACATCCAGGTCCCACAGGTTCTTTTTGTAAGCCAGGCACTATGCAATGTACAGTATAGCATTGCCTCATTTAATCCTTCAGTAACCTCATTAAGGGGTTTCCCAGGTGGTACAGTGGTAATGAACCTGCCTGCCAATGCAAGAGATTCAGGAGACACGGGTTTGATCCATGGGTCGAGAAGATCCTCTAGAGCAGGACATAGCAACCCACTCCAGTATTCTTGCCTGGGAAATTCCATGAACAGAGGAGCTTGGCAGGCTACAGTCCATGGTGTCACAAAAAGTTGGACATGACTGAGGGGCTGAGCAACTGACCAACTGACTGAAACTCATAAAGCAGGAACTTCATCCTCCTCATTGTACAAATGAGGAGACGGAAGCCAGCAAGATTATATAGCATACTCAAGCTCACACAGAAAGCAGACAGCTTCTGGATCCATAGGTCGTATGGCATCCACACAATGGCAAATAGGATCTACATTCAGGCAGGGCAGACTCCAAAGCCTAGTCTTTACTTGTGCTTGTCTGTATTATGTGTGTTCCCATTCAAAGCATCTGCTTCTGCAAGTCTGTCTTTGGAATCCTATTCTTCAGTGTAGTCCCAATGCCAAATTTCATGGAATAACCTTTTCAAGGATGCTTTGTTCTTCACATGAGAAAACCCAATTTATGTTAAGATTTGACCTGGCACAGCTTGACTCCATTGAAGAGAAAAATCAGTCTTTTTTTTTTTTTTTAATCAGTTGGCATGTCAGGTGTGCAGAAAAGTTAACATAGCGCATCTGAGATTGCTTCTCCTTAGCTGGCCTGTTTGCAAAGTTGCTCTCGGCTGCCATCTGGGAACTTGGATTTCCAGAGGGTTTCCACCACCCACACTGATAAGAATATCTCAGCAGGCCTTAACTGTCTGCAAACAATATGACTTATGTGAGCACTTACTTTCCCTCTGGGAGTCTGGAATTTTGGTAATGCCCAAGAGAAGTTATCAACCTATTGTGCTGTGCTTGGTTGCTCAGTCGTGTCCAGTTCCGCAACCCCATGGATTGTAGCCCGTCAGTCTCCTCTGTCCATGGGGATTCTTCAGACAAGAATACTGGAGTGGGTAGCCTATCCCTCCTCCAGGGGATCTCCCCAACCCAAGGATCAAACCCATGTCTCCTGCATTGCAGGCAGATTCTTACCATCTGAGCCACCAGGGAAGCCCAAGAATACTGGAGTGGGTAGCCTATCCCTTCTCCAGTGGATCTTCCCCACCCAGTAATCAAACTGGGGTCTCCTGCATTGCCGGTGGATTCTTTACCAGCTGAGCTACCAGAGAAGCCCTGACTAGCCCTGAATAAAAACCTTCAGTAAGCTTCTTGGTAAGCAGTATTTCACATGTGTTGTCACAACTTACTGGGGAAATTAAGTAAATCCTGTGTGACTCTATTTGGGAGGGATTCTTACAAGCTTTCATATTGTTTTTCTCAAGACTCCCCACCACCCCCACCACTGCCAAGCTTGTTTTCTACTTGGTGATTTTGCTTTGTATCCTCTCTCTATAATTAATCATAGCCATAAATATGACTATATGCTGAGTCCTGTGAGTTCTTCCACAGTGATCATAGCTGTAGTAACAAATAAATGTCAAGGCTTTAGAGGCTCAACACAATAGTTTATTTCTTGTTAGTGCAGAAATCAATACCAGCGCTCCTGGTGAGCAGGTGGCCTTCTACTCAGTCACTGAGGACCCAGGCACTTTCCATCTTGCACTCCACAATAAGTTGGCAGATGGAAAAAGAGACTGTGGAAAGGACATGCCTCCTGCTTAACCCTCCTCTTAACCCTAACCCCATGAGATGACATACATCCACCTCAGGCCACATTCCACTTGTAATCACTAGTCATGTGGTCCCGTATAGATGCATGGGGACTAGGAAATGGAGCTTGGCTTGGTGGCTGTTTCTCTGCATCAACTCTGTGGAAAGAAAGCATGAATCTTTGATGACCAGCAACAGTACAATAATAGATACTTATTATGAACCTACCCTGTGCTCAACTTCATACCATGAGGCAACATGAAGAAGTCAGATGTTCATGCCTATACAGAGGTTGACATGTCAACGGGAACTGGTCACCCCCAGGATGAGGAGGCAAGGTTCCTCTTTTCTGGGAAGCCTTCTGCTACACCATTCCTCTGTGCTTCACTAGTAACTAGTGCTGACCACTTTCATAGCACTTAGTGCACTAAAACCCACCATAATCTTATCTGACCCTCCCACTGAAATATATTTTTGAGATCACAACTTCAGTTGCCTTACTGATCAGCACGTATTTCTAGTACTCAGCACAGAACATGGCACATCTGAGATATTGGGTAAATGCATAAATGAATGAAAGCTCAAGTAGAATAGTGAGATGCAGTGCAGTACCGTGCTGTGAGCATGAGCTAGTCAAATCCTCTTATCCCTTGTGACCTTGCAAAAGTTGCCCAATTTCTCTGAACCGCCATGGTTCATTCTTAGGATGGGGACAAAGATACCAACTTTGCAGGGTTGCCATGAGGATTTTCTGAGATCCTAAATGTGTATTCAGCACCTAGCCCTGTTTCTGTCTTGTTCCTGAAGTTACAGAGAACAGTTTTTCACCAGGGAGTACGATGTTAGCTGTGGGTTCTTCATAGATGCCCTTTATTGGGATGAAGGAGTTCCCTTCTTTCTTGTTTGGTCAGTGTTTTTGTCAAGAGGAGGGATTGGATTTTGTCAAATGGTTTTCTTCTGTCTGTTCAGACAATATTGTGGGTTTTACCCTTTATGCTATTCATATGATATCTCACATTAACTGATTTTCAGATGTTAAATCAATTTTGCACTTCTGGGATAAATCCCACTTGGTCATAGTATTTAATCCTTTTTATACATTGATGAATTCTGTTTTGTAGCATTTTGTTGTATTTTGTTTAGGTTTGGTTTTCAGGGGTGCTTTCTGTGTCCCAAGGTGTTTCAGACCCTTCGCTTGATTCCCAGAGGCCCCTAAGGAACTCCGTATTGGTTTCTCCTGGGCATAATTTCTAATAAATCACTTCCAGTCAAATCCTGTTCTCAGGTGCAGCTCCTGGAGATCAGCCTGAGTCACTGCCAGGGTCAAGGCCCTCTCTGGTCACTGTGGCCCTTCACACACACCCACACCCCTCCGGCTAACTCAGCTCTGTGACTTTTCCCGCAGGTGATCTACGCCCTGAACACCCGCCAGGATGAGACCGAGGCGGGCATGGAGGCCCTGCGCGAGGCCCACCAGGAGGAGCTGCAGCAGGCGGTGGCCGAGACGGAGGCCAGGCTCCTGCAGGCGCAGGGCCGCGCAGGCGAGGAGGAGGCCCTGCGGCAGCGCATCCAGGCCCTGGAGAGCGCCCTGGAGCTGCAGAAGCGGCTGACACAGGAGGCGCTGGCCCAGTCGGCCTCGTGCAGGCTGGAGACCCAGGAGAGGGAGCTGAGGGTGGAGGCCGAGCACACCGAGCGGGTGCTCACCCTCTCCAAGGAGATGCTGGAGCTCAAGGCCGGCTATGAGAAGAGGCTCCGGCACCTGAGTGGCCATGAGGCGCCCCGGTGGGAACGGCTCACCCAGGAGGGTCCCGAGCCCAAGGTCGAGTCGGGCTGCGGCCCCGAGATGCGGGAGGTCCTGCTGGAAGTGGAGCGGCTGCGAGCGGAGAACCAGCAGCTGAGCAAGGACTACGCGCGGAAGGCCGAGGAGCTGCAGGCCACGTACGAGCGGGAGAACGAGGCAGTCCGGCAGGCGATGCAGCAGTCTGTGAGCGAGGCCCTGTGGCAGTGGCAGGAGAAGGAGACCGACCTCCGGAAGAACTTCCAGGCCCAGGAGGCAGCCCTGCAGGCCCAGGTCCGGAAGCTGGAAGGGGATCTGGAGCACAGAGGCCGCAAGATTAGTGACCTGAAGAAGTATGCCCAAAAGCTGAAGGACCGCATTCAGGTAAAGCACGGGCTCTTCCTGCCTCCCGTGTGAGAATAACCATGGCCGGTAATATGAACACCTACCACTCATCAGGCACTGTGACTTCTGCCAAAGTGAGCATTATTACCTTCATTGAGTTCAACCACATTCGTTAAGGAAATATTTATTGAATACCTACTATGTGCCAGGCCAGGGCTGTGTTCAGGAGACACATGGTAAGCTGGACTTGATCCCTGTCCTTTGAGAGCGGAGAGACTTACAATTTACAGATGAGAAGGTAAAACTGAAATTGAGAAGCTTAAGGAGGAGCATAGCTGGGCACACAGCTGAAAAGTGTTTGAACTCAGTTCAGCCTAATTCTAAAGCCCCTGCTCACTCCATAACAACTTGCCTGTCCTAACGTCCTTGAGGCTTTATATTTGTGGAAAATTGGACCAGTGACAAGTTAGTTATGTGAGGCCCACAAGTCTCACAGTGGCCCATCTCTAAAAGTAACAGTAGCTAGTATCTTTCATATTTCCTGAGCAGTTTTCTGTCCCACTTTATCTCATTTAATCCTCACTACAGAAAGGTTGAGGTTTCCCAGGTGGCGCTAGTGGTAAAGAACCTACCTGCTAATGTAGCAGATATAAGAGACACATGTTCAATCCCTGGGTCCAGAAGATCTCCCGGAGGAGAGCATGGCAACCCACTCCAGTATTCTTGCCTGGAGAATCCCAAAGACAGAAGAGTCTGGCAGGCTACAATCTATAGCGTCACAAAGAGTCGGACATGACTGAACGACTTAGCACAGCACAGAAAGATTAAATAGCTTGCTGAACGTCACATAGCCAATCAGAGGATGAATCAGGATTTGATGAACACTGAGCCGCTGAATTCCAGAGATTAATGGCACATGCTGTGCATTTACCCACTTTTCAGAGCTGATGTACATAGGATGTGTCTGCACAGAACTAGTGAAATGACACCCTGTCTCTTTGTTTAGGACCTGGATGTGCAGCTCAAGGAGGCTCGACAGGAGAATTCAGAGTTGAAAAGCACGGCAAAAAAACTTGGGGAGAAGCTAGCCATTGCCAAAGATAAGCTGATGTTGCAGGAGTGTCATGTGACACAGAAAACAGGTGAGATGCCCCAATTGATTTCCTTACAAAGCAAAAGTTGGCCACCAGGTTGGCTTGGCACTGCTTGCAGTCTTGAGACTGTTAAGAGAACAGAATGGAGGGCAGGGCTGTTTGATCTGACCTGCCTGGTGTTAAGTCCCATCATGCAGGACATAAGCAAGCCAACACCCAGAGCTGCCATAGGTTAGATATCTAAAAGGCATGATGCAGAAGGATCTCTGGCTCCCAGATAGTTCTCCATCCAGTCCACCATAGTGCCTGAACTTCTCAGGCTTTTCCCTGGCCTTAGACAACACTTTATACTCTAACATCTTTCACACAGTGATGATATTGGATGTTCCCAATAGTTTTGTGAGTTAGGTATTGTCAGTATCCCATGTCACAGATGAAGAAATGAACCAGAGAAAAGTTATGTGGCTAGCTTATGGCCAGCCAGCTGGCTGGTGATAGAGTAAGATACATAGGTTATCTGACTCCAAAGTGCTTTCTTTGAGATAAGGTTAGATAACATCACTGACTCAATGGACATGAACTTGAGCAAACTGGGGGAGATAGTGAAGGACAGGGAAGCCTGCTGTGCTGCAGTCCATGGAGTCACAAAGAGTTGGACATGGCTTAGCGACTGAACAACAACAAAAAAGTGCTTTCCACTGAGCTCCCTCATCAGAACATTCTTGAATATGTATAGTGTGATCAGTTTGATGCTGGGATATATAACAAGGGCACAAAACATAGGCTCTGCCTCCAGGGAGATTATGGGACTGCTACTTTATAGCCCACAGCATGCTTTCATATCATGAGTGCATCCCGGGCAACAGAGGAACAAGATGTCTGGGAAAGAAATCACTTTGGACTGAAAAGTGTGAGTTGGAACCAGAGGGTATGGTGGTCTCAGAAGTAAAGCATAAGTACCTTGGGGAATATGGGAAGAAACTGAGCAATTCTAGTAATATTTAATTTTTGTCTTATACTTGAAATCTCTTTAAGTTTAAATCCTTTGAATGTACATATGTTCCGGAACATCCTCAATTTTTTAACCTATGTAAAAGATGACTAGTTTTAGAAGGGAGAGCAGGGCAACTATGTGAACTCAAGATGCTGCTTGGGCAAAGATGACAATCACCATCTTGACCATACTTGAGGCCAGAAGGTCATGGAGCAGGGATTACATAGGGAAGTTGAATAGCAGAATGGTAACCTGCAGAGGCCTCAGGCACAAGGCCCAGGCCAAGGGCATTCCCAATGATGTTGAAACCTGTGCTTACAGGTGACATGAAGACAGAGAGAGTTTCAGAGAATGAAGTCCTAAGGAAAGAGAATAATTTGGAAGCCTGCAGTCTCCATCCTCAGCAGGACCAGAACTTTGCCAAGGAATGTTCCTGCACAAAAGGAGGCAAAGATACACAGGTAGTGTCTGACCCAGCCCTGGGGATGCTGCAGTCACAGGGGGCTCTGCTGGAACAAGCTTCAGAGGGAGGCCAGCCTCGAACCATGATAGGTCTACTTGGAAGCAATAGGTCCCATAGTTTCAGGGGTGAATGTGTAGGTGTGACGTTCCAGCCAATGTCCTGCCAACTGCATGTCATTTGAAACTAGGAGACTGAGAATGTAGAGGAATTCTTCCAACTCCTTATCACCAGCTCCCGGGAAACTGGAAACTTGCTTAAGATTCCTGCTATATGTTCCCAATCAAAACAAAGCTTTTTTTTTTTTTTTTAAGAAAGCACTATCTTATCCTATGACAATAGATGCGTTACTCCGAAAAGTCCTTTTCCGATGGTGGATAAAATGAAGTTTCTTATAAATATCAAACATGTCATCTTATAAATTTTACTGTACCTTGTGATACATGCTTTAAAATCAGTAATCAACATTGTAGAAGTTGCACAAAAGAGAAATGGTGATTTCCTGTTCTCTCCACCCTGGTAGTTTTACAAGCCCTTTTTTTTTTCCGTAGACCAAGAAAGAAGCATGCATTGAGATGGAATATATGAAGCAAAAATATGAAGACGACCTTCACAAAATCAAACATCAGACAGAAGAGGAGAAGAAACATCTCAAAGACCAGCTGATGAAGCGCCTTGAAGACTTGGTGAAGAAGCACACGGTGGAAATCAAGTCAGTTCGCTCATCGGTGGAAGCTGAAAGGAAGAGGCTGCAGAAGGTGAGACTCCATTCCAGAGGTACCATTCCTTTTGTTCTTCCTTGACTCTACCTCCTTGCTTTCCTGTTTGTTTCTTCTTTCCTTCCTCAAACATTTATTGAACTCCTATTGTGTACAGACCTCAGCTAGTTCTCTGACCAAAGGAAGTTCAGTGTCTTTTGGAGGAGACAGGGCACCCCAGCACCATGAGACAGTAGGGCTTACAGTCATTAGCATGGGGTGGAATTGTGTCATATAAGTGTTTAACTTAGGGAAATTCAAATCCTCTATTCTGCAAAAGCAGAGAGAAATAAAATGAAGCGAACACGTGGACCTGGCAGACTGCCTGGATTCAAATCCCATCTCTGCCACCCTCCAGGTGTGGACAGTTGAGTCCCTCACAGAAGATCTCTGTGGGCCCCAGGCTCCTCGTTTATAAAACAGATGTTGATAATAGCACCTAACAGAGTAGCTGCAAGGATTACATGAAGTAATCCATGTGAAAAAACAAAGCAGATCATAGTTCCTCGGGTGTAATAGGCACTAGATGAATGCAGGTAATTGATTAATCAGTGGGTCGGCAGTGGGAGAGAAGTTTCTCAGCCTCTGAGTGCTGCTCCAAATTCCCACTAAAGGAGGTGCTTTCTGCTGAGAAGGAACACAAAGCCTCATCCTTCGTGTTTGCTGAGGAAAGCAAGTAACATGTATTTGAACGTTTTAGGAGAAGAGTGAAGTAAATCAGCATTATTGTAAGCATAGGTGGTGCTTTAATTATTATAAGAAGGCTTCTTTCTAATCTAAGAACTTGCTTTATCAGCTCTGAGTTTTCATTGAAAGAGAATCATATATCACTGAGGAATGCAGTGTGTGGTGGTGAAAAGTAGTAGATACTCAATAAATATGTGTTGGATACTGGAGCCGATTATACAGAGTGAAGTAAGCCAGAAAGAAAAACACCAATACAGTATACTAACACATATATATGGAATTTAGAAAGATGGCAATGATGACCCTGTATGCAAGACAGGAAAAAAGACACAGCTGTGTATAACGGACTTTTGGACTCAGAGAGAGAGGGAGAGGGCGGGATGATTTGGGAGAATGGCATTCTATAATGTATACTATCATGTAAGAATTGAATCGCCAGTCTATGTCTGACGCAGGATACAGCATGCTTGGGGCTGGTGCATGGGGATCACCCACAGAGATGTTATGGGGAGGGAGGTGGGAGGGGGTTTCATGTTTGGGAACACATGTAAGAATTAAAGATTTTAAAATTTAATAAAAAAAAAAAAAGGAAAAAAAAAAAATAAATGGACTCATGAAAGACTAGTATTGGGTCCAAGTCCTGACTCTTTGATTGGCTTTATGACCATGAACTGGTCACTTAACCTTTCTAAAAATAAAGAAAATTACCTTGGGGGCTTGTTAAGTGCATTAAATATGGTTTTGTATATAAACTTTTAGCTCAGTGCATAAACATGTACTCAAAGTTTGGTAAACAGTGGTTGTGATTAGCTACCATGTGCATTAGATGATGTCATGTGTGATAATATTTAGTGCCCACTATAGTTTATAAGGAGAAGGCAATGGCATCCCACTCCAGTACTCTTGCCTGGAAAATCCCATGGACAGAGGAACCTGGTAGGCTGCAGTCCATGGGGCTGCTAGGAGTCAGACACGACTGAGCAACTTTCCTTTCACTTTTCACTTTCATGCATTGGAGAAGGAAATAGCAACCCACTCCAGTGTTCTTTCCTGCAGAATCCCAGGGACGGGGGAGCCTGGTGGGCTGCTGCCGGGAGCCAGTGTGAGGAATCCCGCCCGTGACAAGGTCATGAGGAAGGAAGCTGACATACACAAGGCGTGCTCAGACTTCATGGGCCCCCTGGAAATTCCTAAGCATGTACCCCAACAAAAATCTGCGGGTTTTTGTGCTCTGCTTTTCAACTCTTCTGACATTCTCTGGAAAAAGTCAATTCAGGGCTTTAGTCTTCTGCATTTGGAAGAGTGTTTCAATCCAAAAACCCCTCTGATGGCTTTCTAGCCTGCCTGCAGGACTCGTACAGCTGTGCGTGTGATTGAGGCTTCCTGACCGCAGGAGGCACAGGAAGCTTAAAACATCCTAGGAATGTAGGGCTTCCGAGGAGTCAAAATCTTTAGAATAGGACTAATTAAAGGTTTCATTTGTTGAGTCAATGCTTGGTGCTAAGTTTTCATATCCTTTATCTTTAGATATAGTTGGTATATAGAAAAACAAGTAGTAGGCCTAGTATTAGCAACATTAAATCTTTGAGTTAAGTACCTTCTTTGTTATAACCCACTGCACCTTTGTTCTATAGAGATGTAACTTTAGCGCTTTAAGGAGATGTAGATGAAAGAAAAACACTTCAGGGGAAACAAAATTAACATTCATTAAGGAAGAGAGCCAAAAAGTTAACAAGCCTCTCGGCCAAAAGATAATGTAAATCACCTGAGACGTTTTGTATACAAAATGATATACAGAAAGAGTCTGGGTTGCGAACGCTACATAATTTTGTATTACCCATTGATCTCTATGTATAATCAAAAGTATAAAAGGCCTTGAAGGACAATAGAAGGAGAGCTAGTCGCTGGACTGGTTTCCCCCGTGTCTCCTCTTTACTCTAATTTCAAGCTGATCCCGTGGAATGTGGAGGCTCACTATGTCTACTTACTTGCCCCGGCTTTTAAGATCCATAAGAGAGAGAGCCCAAGGCGGGGCACTCTCCGATATTCAAACGGGCGCCGGCGGCCTAACGTAGATGGTGCAAGCTCCTTGTCTGGAGCTTTATTGGTTTTCCATGTAACTCAAGTTAATCAGCCCTCTTCCTCCACTTAATTTTCCTACTATACTATTGTTTCTTAATCTAATCTTATATTAATAAATAAACAAGTCTTTCCACGCCAACGCCGTCCACCCTTTGAATTCCTTGGATCCACCGGGGCTGGACCTCGGCAGGCTGCCGTCTCTGGGGTCGCAGAGTCAGACACGACTGAAGCGATTTAGCAATACTTTATAAAGCACTTATTCTTATGTACACATTTAATCCTCCCAACAGGGTTACAAAATGAGTGTTCATATCGCCGTTTCAGAGATGAGAAAATGAGGCTCAAAGATGTTATATATCTGCTCACACAGACAGTAAGTGGTGTAGCCACATTAAAACCCAACAGCCTGACTCCAGAGCCCATGATTTCCCATTCCTGCACAGGGTGGGAAGCAGCTGTGTTGAAAGCACTTTTCTCCCGATGAGCAGTAACTGGTTGCACAAATCCAGCCCTCATATAGCTGAACCCTCTTTCTATCCTGAGCCACAGTCAGTGGGAGGGACGGTTACTCTCCTGGAGCTACAGGTTGCCCTGGTAACCTGTCAGCCAAGCCTGACTCTGAGTGTAGAAATTCCATTTCAGCTCTAATCAGGGGCATGGATCCATTTGGGAAATGAATCATGTAGAAATAAATTGCATTTCCTCCTGTTTTTTTTTTTTTTTAAATTATGATCATTTCTACAAACTGAGGATGTAAATTATATAAATTAGGCCATGCAGACTAGAGGAAGGTAAAACCTTGAAGAGGCCCCAAATCAAGTATTCACGGACTAAAAATAGATACCTGTTTCCCCTGTAGAGTTAAGAGGGCACTGTTTCTTTGGGCCCTTGAGTACAAGTGTGTTATGTATCCTGAATGCTACCTTAACCTGAAAAAGATGCTACAGGAGAAGGGCTGGAGTTGACCCAGAGGGCCTATCTGCCTTCCCTGTTGAGGATATTATTACTTAATCTTCGCAGACAGAGCAGAGTATATGTCCTATAATTAGCATTTGCCCACACATTCTTAGAAGACCGTGGAAAGGTTTATTGAGTCCCTGCGGAGCTGTGCTAGACACTGCTGCATTCTACACCTCATTTGTGTCACTTATGATTCTGGGTGTCAGGCATCACAAACCCACTCTGGGCGCTTTAGGCAAGAAAGGAATGTAGTAAAGGGCAATGAGAAGCTTTCTGGAAAACCAGGGAACCAGGCTTGGCAGCTACTCGGTCAGTGATAAGGACACACCTGCCACCACCTCTGAGGCCAGACCTGCCATGTACACAGCTGACAACCACCACCAACAGGCCCTGGACGTTGCCTACAGAACTGCACTGTCGAATTTGGTAGCCCCTCGTGGTTACATTTAAATTAATCATAACTAATATTTTAAATTCAGTTCCTCACGTGAGCTAGCCATATTCCAAGTGCTTAATTGCCATATGTGGCTAATGGCTCCTGGAATGGATAGCACAGTGCTGAAGGACTTCTACACATAAGCTGCACTGTATTTTTTAATATTTCCATCATCCCGGAAATGTCTGTCAGTCGGAGCTGCTATAGAATGGCTGGCCCTGCTGCCCCTGGGAAATGCAGTTGCCAGATCCTTTTTGTTTCAATGACTCCAGCTTGTACATATTAATGGCTTCTGATTTGAAATTTGAGGTGAGTGTGTCTGATGGTCACATGCCCTCAGTCCTCTTTGGAAGGGGGTCTGGGAAGGTAAGTCTGACATTTTCTGGTTCTGTGGTGGGAGGATGGCTCTGATGTATCAGATGGAGAATTTCTTAAACTCCGAGAAGGATCAGATGCTGTACAGCTAAAAGGAAAGACAGCTCTCCAGTCCATGATTTATCCCTTACCTCAGCTCTGTAGGCAGGGGTTGCTTTCCCATTTCACAGATGAAGAACCTGAGAAATAAAGTCACTTGAATATCACATGAATTGGATGTGAATCAAGGAGGCATAACCTTTGCTCTCTGTCTTTGTAGTAAGCCTTTAGGTCTTCACCCTGCCAGCATCCCCTTTATGGTTTATAACAACAATAAATAATGTGACTGAGAAAAAAAAAACCTCAAAAGCTTAATTAGATTGCATAGTGCAAAAAAAAAAAAGAAAAAAAAAAAAAAAACTAAAACAGAGGGGGGGAAAAAAGGGAAAAAAAAATCCAAAAGAATTTACAGAAGAAGTCAAAACATAAGAATAATAAATGTTTTTCTTGAGTCACTGCTGTCAGTCTTTTCCCTCACTGGGGTCACAGTCCACCTCACCTCCCTAGGATGCCCTCCAACACTGCTAATCTCTGGACCTGCTGTGGGGGCAGCTCAGATTCTAATCTGGTCCTACTCCTGTGTGTTCTTGCCTTCAGTGTCCACAGCTATCAGAACTAGTGTGCTTTCTTTCATGGGAGCTCTCAATGATCTCATATATTCCATAGACACAGAGTCTGCCTAATTGATCATGTGGATTTAATCTGAAGCTTGTACAACTGGTGGGAAGGTTTTGGGTCTTCTTCCTTAGCCACACTGCCCTTGGGTTTCAATTGTGGTTTTATTGCCACCTCTCCATGTGGATCGTACACTGGGGTTTGCTCCTCAGGCTGCCCTCAAGGAGTTGGGTTTGCCCCTGTGAGGGCCAGGTGTGGAGGTGGTGCAGCTGCTTAGGTCGCAGGGGTTCTGGCAGCACCAGGTACACAGGGGAGTTGGCAGCTAGGGCAGCAGGAAATATAGTGCTCTAGAAGGGTATGGAAACCAGTATTGGCCAATACACTCCAGTATTCCTGCCTGGAAAACCCCCTTTGCTGACGGAGAAGGCCACAGTCTGCAGGGTTGCAAAGAGTCTAGACACAGCTGAAGCGACCCTGTGTGCATAGATCCAAGACTTTTTTTTGCCTATGGCAGCTCTGCCCAGTGAGAGTTGTGCGTGAAGGTGGCACAGTTGCTTGGCTTGCAGGGACCCTGGTGGCGCCAAGTATGCAGCAACACAGACTGCCTCTGCTGCTGGAGTTATGGCCCTATCAGAGGCTTTTTTTGAGCATCTTGTAGCTGGTGATCAGAAGGCCTCTTTGGCCAGTCTTTCTGCGTAGCTCCACCCATTCAGACACTTAGAGCAATCCCTGGCCTGGGGTCCTTCTCTGTTGTTCCATGTATCAAGCATATAGAGGGGCTCCCCTGGATGGGGTCATACTGTATAGATCAGTGCAGTGCCGCAGACACTTGAAGCAGTCCTACTCTGTAGTTCAGTGCATCAGGTGTTTGGTGGGCCAGCCTCTCTATTGTTCAGATACAAATGCTGGCATGTAGAGAGAGAGAGGCTGTGGTGATGGCTCCACCCCCTACACATGACTCAGCAGTATCGCCTTGCTTCCATGGGTGCCCGGCTTTCCTCCACAGGCGTTTCGCACCACAATCTCCTCCCTCACATCCCCTTGATCTGTCTCTCCAGTCAACAGCAGCCCTCACCTTGAGATTGCTCCACAATCCCTAAACTCCTACTCCAAGCCGCTGCGCCTTCCAGGGGACCTGCGTCCCTGTCCTGGATATGTGTGGCTATGCAAGGACTGTCTGAGTCTCACTCCATTTAGGCTGCCACAGATCAGCTGTTTCACTCTCGGCCTTAAATGGGTCTCCTCTGACTCAGACAGTTGCCCCAGTGTGGGGATCGGAGCCCTACTTCAGTTCCCCCACACACCGAGGGCAGGTCCAGTCCTACTAACACTCCTGTTTTTCCCCCTATTTCCTTTGCCCTACTGAGTTTTGTGTGGTTCTATAGATTCTTTTCTGCTGGTCAGGTACTCCTGTCAGCTCTCAGCTGGTGTTCTGCATGCACTTCTGTGTCTGAAGGTGTATTCCTGATGCGGCCATGAAGAGAGATGTACTCCACGTCCACCTACTCCTCCACCATCTTATTCTCCTGACTTCATTTTTGAAGATTATTTTGCTGGATATAGAATTCTAGGTTAACAGTTTCGTTCTTTGAGCACTTTAAAGATGCTGTTCAATTTTGGGTTTGTTTGTTTGTTAGTTTGTATTTTCATCAAATGAAAAGCTAGTAGCCACTCTTACCTGTTTTCCCCAGTATATAGTCTGTCTTTTGTTTTGTGACCACTTATAAGATTTGTTTTCTCTATCATTGGTTTCTACAGTTTGATTATAGTATGTCATATTAGATATACTTTGTGTTTTTCTGTTTGAGTTTCATTGGAATCTTGAATCTATGGGTTATAGTTTCTTCTGTATTCGTATTTTTAATTGAAGTATAGTTTATTACAATATTGTCCTGCGGGTTATAGTTTTTATACAGTTTGGAAATTGTAAGATCATCTCTTCTGCCTCCCCACTCTGAGTGACATTTCGGGCTTTGTACTGGTTTACTCTTTCAGCTGAACTGTAAATACATACCAAATAGTAATTTTTCTTCTTGAAAAAAGTTAACATGTTTTCCTTTAAAATGCGAACTGAAATCTCTGCTTGGTGGTTTTCTGTGGTTGCCTATTTGTTGTTCCCATCACAGTGGCTCCTTTATGTGTCTTTTCTTAAATTGCTAGTAATTGTGGACAACCTAGACCAGAAAGCAGAAAAACAGTGGAAGTCCTGCTTTCACCTCTTATCAGCCTCTGGATCTGCTCTGCATGAAATGGATGCAATAAAGCCATTTCCCATGAGTATTTTGAGAGTTAAATGAGAATAGAGCTTATGAAGTACTCTGTGAATCCTATGAGTTAATAGCTCATGGAGTCTTCTTGCTGGGGTGGGATGCAACAGTTTATATGTTTAAAAGCAACTATCTCCTTTTCCCTTATGTTCTTGTCTTTGTAGCCGTATTTTCTCTTTACTTGAGTTAGGAAGAGACTGTTAATGATTCCTGTTAAACTCCTTAAGGTCACTTTGGAATGAGCTGGACATGGTCATGCTTCCTTTTAATCTGTGTTTTCCATGTGACTCAGAGCTCTTTGTTTTCTGACAATAAACCACATACTATTCTGCACCTAAACTGTGGCTTACTAATGCCAAAAATTACTGCAGATATCAGTTATTTCCATCTGTGGGGAAATTTTTTTCCCTTTAGGTCCATTTGTCAAGGCAACAGCTAAAGCTGTGATTGATTACATGTACCCCAGAAAATTAGACTGTATAAAATTAGAAATAGCCACTGCTTTATGCTAAGAATCTTTCTCTCAGGGGCTTTCACTGTGCTGTTACTGCAAACATGCTTTGGCAGAGTTAGCAAATGTCTGCACCAATAAACACATTAAACAAAACTTTTGTTCAATAAAAGACTCTGTGGATGAGGGCTAAATAATGAAGTCAAAAATCAGAATTTTTGCTGAGAGGATGGCCTTATTTCTGATGGTTGTTTAAGTTATCTCAACTTGTTTCAAACAAAAAGATAATTTATCTATTGTCTTTAGAAAATGAACTTTCCTGCAAAAGGAGATGATGGGTTTACTGAAGACCCTGTACATGAGCTAAGTGTCCACATCATTCAACTCTTACAATCTAATCACATCTCTTTTGTTCTCTCTTATATGACTGACCCCAAGGACTGCTAAGTGCCACCCCAGGGCTACTAGACTGGCCTGTGATTGGTCCCATAGGAAGTGTAAATATGTCATGTAGATGATCAGTAGCAGCATCTTTTTAGATGCTCAGTTTAGAAATCCAGGAGTCAGAAATTTAGAAATCCATGACTTCTGTCTCATTATTCATGCTCAATCAGCCATAATGTCCATTCATTCTGTAGTTGATCCTTGAACAATTTGAAAGTTAATCCAAGTATAATTTATAGCAAGTTAGTCATGTCTCCAGTTCCTCCACATCCTCTGACCACAGACTATATAGTGCTTGTAGTATTTACCATTGAAAAATGTTCACATATAACTGAACCCACACAGGCAGGGAAGAAGCACAGCCAAGCAATCATCCTTTCTTGAGTTCAGATCTTGACTCTTCCATATACTGGCTGCATGACCCTGGGCAAATCGTTTTAACTTTTTCAAGCTTCATTGCTTTATTTGTATAATGAACTTTAACAATACTACCTAGCTCATATGGATTTCATAAGGATCAACAAGATGATCTGTGAAAAGCGCTCAGAAAATGGTGCACACTCAGTAAATGTCAGTTGCTAATATGTCCGTCTACTCACAATTAGAGCGTTAATGTCTATAATCAATTGTCACTATCCAACATGACATCTACTGCATTATAGCTGTTGACTTTGCTGCCTGTCTTTTCCACACAATTGTGAGCTCCTGGTGACTAGGCATAGTGTCATTTTTATCCCCAGCTTCAGGAATAGTGCCAAACACATGGTACATCTCAATAAATATTTGGTGAATGAATCAATGACTTAATGTCTACCTAAGGTTCAGCTGTCTGGCTCTAGGTAAGTGATCACATCATCATGCTTATCTGGGTCATTAAGATCTTTTTGTATAGTTTTTCTGTGTATCACTCACCTAGAGCCAGACATCCTGGAATGTGAAATCAAGTGGGCCTTAGGAAGCATCCTAGGAAGTGAACAAAGCTAGCAGAGGTGATGAAATTCCAGTTGAGCTATTTCAAATCCTAAAAGATGATGCTGTTAAGGTGCTACACTCAATATGCCAGCAAATTTGGAAAACTCAGCAGTGGCCACAGGATGGGAAAAAGTCAGTTTTCATTCCAATCCCAAAGAAAGGCAATGCTAAAGAATGTTCAAACTACTGCACAGTTGCACTCATCTCACACACTAGCAATGTAATGCTCAAAATTGTTCAAGTTAGGCTTTAATAGTATGTGAATCAAGAACTTCCAGATGTTCAAGCTAGATTTAGAAAAGACAGAGGAACCAGAGATCAAATTGCCAATATCCGCTGGATCATGGAAAAAGCAAGAGAGTTCCAGAAAAAGTTCTACTTCTGCCTTATTGACTATGCCAAAGCCTTTGACTGTGTGGATCACAACAAACTGTGGAAAGTTCTTCAAGAGATGGGAATACCAGACCACCTTACCTGCCTCCTGAGAAACCCGTATGCAGGTCAAGAAGCAACAGTTAGAACTGGACATGGAACAATGGACTGGCTCCAAATTGGGAAAGGAGTGTGTCAAGGCTGTATATTGTCACCCTGCTTGTTTAACTTATATCAGAGTACATCATGTGAATGCCAGGCTGAATGAAGCTCAAGCTTGAAATCAAGATTGCTGGGAGAAATATCAATAGCCTCAGCTATGCAAATGACTCCACTCTATGGCAGAAAGCAAAGGGGAAATAAAGAGCCTCTTGATGAAAGTGAAAGAGGAGAGTGAAAAGGCTGACTTAAAACTCAACATTCAAAAAACTAAGATCATGGCATCCGGTCCCATCACTTCATGGCAAATAGATGGGGAAACAATGGAAACAGTGACAGACTTTATTTCCTTGGGCTCCAAAATCACTGCAGGTGGTGACTGTAGCCATGAAATTAAAAGACACTTGCTCCTTGGAAGAAAAGCTATGACCAACCTAGACAGTATATTAAAAAGCAGAGACATTACTTTGCTGACAAAGGTCCATCTAATCAAAGGTATGGTTTTTCCAGTAATCATGTATGGATGTGAGAGTTGGTCTATAAAGAAAGCTGAGCACCAAAGAATTGATACTTTTGAACTGTGGTGGTGGATAAGACTCTTGAGAGTCCCTTGGACTACAAGGAGACCAAGCCAGTCAATCCTAAATGAAATCAATCCTGAATATTCATTGGAAGGACTGATGTTAAAGCTGAAACTCCAATACTTTGGCCACCTGATGCAAGAGCTGACTCATTAGAAGAGACCCTGATGCTGGAAAAGATTGAAGGCAGGAGGAGAGGGGATGACAGAGGATGAGATGGTTGGATGGCATCACAGACTAACTAGACACGAGTTTAAGCAGGCTCCAGTAGTTGGTGATGGACAGGGAAGCCTGGCATGCTGCAGTCCATGGGGTCACAAAGAGTCAGACATGACTGAGTGACTGAACTGATTGAACTGAAAGTTCAGCTAAGAGGAAAAGAATATTTCATCCACTGCTCTAGACACTTGCAAAATTTTACCAGATATTAAGCTAGATCAAAAAGGGTAGGAATCTATAAGAATTGCCCTACTTTTAATTCATTTATCTCTTACTATTAACATGTACCTAGAACTATGCTAAGCTTGTATTAATAAGTAATGCATTGAGTCACAGAGAGGTTAGGAAATTTGCTCAAGGTCGCAGAGCTAAAATGCAGCTGCGCCACTCACATGAGCTCCAGAATGTTCTTTTATCTGGATCTGCGTTGCAGTAAGACTGTGAGGCTCTGGGGAGGGACTGTGGAAAAAGTACTTTGTGAATCCCATTGTTTTGACTAACGTAAGTTTGCTGTTGAGAAGACCAAAGAGGAAATTTCATTCTGCTTCTGATATTTCCTTGCATCTGAGGATGTATTTGGCTTTTTGATTCATGGAACTGTGAGAATTGTGTCAATAATGAGCATTCTCTTTTCTTACTTGACACTACAAAACTTAAAGCCAGGGATTTACCCTGCCCTCCCCCAATATATATTAGTCTTTGTAGTATCAATTTAGCACCTGTTTTTTTTTTTTTAACTTTCTCATATATTTCTAATTTATATATTTTTTATGGAGTTTATGACTCTTGTGAGCTTCTTTGAACCCCCTTGGGAATAAGGCAGGGTGTATCCTGTTCATATTTTTATGGCTTGTGTGGTTAACTCTTCTGTTTATCATTTAGGAAGTAGAAGCACAATTGGAAGAAGTGAAGAAGAAATCAGAAAATGAAATAAAGCAGCTGGAGGAAGAGAAAGCGGCCTTGAATGTGAAGCTCCAGAATTCACTGCTTGAAGTAAGTCCTGAATAAACACTGTGCTTGGGAGTGATGGTTCTGGACTCCAGGAGTTTTTGATTAACTAAGGTGCCAGGAATCTCAGGAAGTTGCCCTGACTTTCTTACATTTAGCTTCCTTGCAAAGAAGAAAAAGACTTTAGCCTGACAGGAAGATGATCTCAGGGGCATAAATTCAGCTGCAAGTAACAGAGAGCCTGATTTATAGAGGCTTAACAAAGAGACACTCAATGTCATACATGAAAGAAGGAGGCAGGAGGCTTCTGGCATTGATTCTGTGGCTAAATAATATAAGGTCTGGAAAATCTGCAAACCTCTTGGTCCTGCCATCTCCCCACCTCCCAGCAGTTTTCTGAGCATTAGACACTTCTGCCTTTGTGGACTCTTTTCTTCATCAAAAAGAATTTAAATTTGTAACTGCATTGCTATAAAGGTGAATACAGCAAGGCTGGATTTTTTCCTTCCAATTTTGAATGAAAACATTTTCATGGTCCCTAAATGTATCATAGGTCCCTGACACTGCATGTAGGAGAAATTGGCTCAGATTCCCCTTGGTTGTGAGAATGACCGTCACTGACCAGTTGTCATGTCCACATTTAAAACAGGAAACAAGTAGGGGCAGGAGTGACCAGGCCTGCCTACTTCATTAGGGAAACAAAAGGGTGTACCGGAGCCCCTAGCTGACTCCTACTCCTGCTGGTAACGTCTGTGCCACGCGGCTAGCCTGGGAAACCAAGGATTTAGCCATCAGGCCTCCATGCTGGGGGCCAGCCAGAAGGGTGGGATATGAAATGGATGTGAGCCAGCTGAACTATCCGGTTTGCTTCTCGGGCCCATCTGTCCAAACCACCCAGGGACCAAGTTCTAAGTTTAAAAGCACTGTGAACAGTATTACTGGGGAGAAGAACTTGCCACTGGACTCTATTCATCCTTCAGTGCTATTAACACTGTGCCAGAACTCCTGGGCAGTTTTTCACTGTAAGTTCTCTGCAGTAGTACCTACCTCATAGTGATTGTTAGGAGAATTAAGAGTTAATACTGTAAAATGCTTAGGTCTGTGTCTGACACAGAGCAAGCACATCATTAATGATGCTCTTTTTATATTTTACATATGTCTACTGAATGCTGTTGTAAGTATACATCTGTCTGCTCCATGAGATGACAGCTCCCTGAAGGCAGGGACGATATTTTACCTTACCATCCTGCTCTCAGGCTGTTTCTTCTCCTCCCCAGCTTATGCCTAGCATGGTACCTGAGGAGCATTAGTTTCAGCAACATCTGAGTTTCCTTTATGGATATTAGCCTTGTTCTTCTCAAAGTATAGAGCTGGGAAACCAATCTGTTTAATTCACACTCTACATTTAGTTAGTTAATAATAACATCATAATTAAGGCCTTACAATGTAATAGCATCCTGTAGCCACCCTTCTCTCATATTATCTGTATAATTCTTAAACATTGTTCCTTTTCTTTACCAACTAATTTTGTAAAAAAGAAATAGGGTGGCCTTCCAGGAATGGTATGAAAACGAGTGGAAACCATGCTACAGCTTTGGTATAGTTATATGGACATGAGTAATTTAAATAGAAGTGTTGGATATTGTAAACATGCCAGGTTCATTGACTTCTGGAGAAACTAGCTAACTAGAAATGGCCCCTCAAGAAGCGTGTCTGGGATTTGTCTAGTGAGACACTGTCCTCAGAAGTGATTGACTCAAAGGAACAGGCTCCCAGATTAATGACCACAGCCAGATGGTAGGACTTTGCTTCATCGCTGAATATTTCTATTCTTCTATTTTAGGTTTTAAGGCTGGAAGAATTTATCCAACAGAATAAGGCATGTCCCCCAAGAGGCAATGAAAGGCCCCAGGAATTGGACTGCCAGCACTGCAACATTTTAGAGACCCAGGTAACCTCGAGCTTTTTCTGCTTTAATTAAGGATATTTTTCTTCTCCTTTTCAGCACTTTGGTGTCCCCAGTGACACATGCTGGCATTAATGGGCCCTTTTATTTCCCCTCTCAGAGCTGCCAAAATGCCTGGGGAAAAAAAATCATTACAAAATCAATTTGCAACCACCATGAAGAAAATAGAGTTCTGAGTAATTATCTGCATGGTTTGAAAAAGAACAAGGCTTGTCAGATAAATCTTCCTTTCCTCTCTGGGAGCAGCCTGACTGGCAGACAAAGGGGCACTGGACTAGAGTGGGGTCTTTGGTTCTGCCTGGAGCATGAATCCTAACAGTAATCACAAGGCCCCTTGCATCCCTCCACATCCACGTCCATGTGTGTGATACCTGTTACTCTCACAGTAGCCTGCCCACGTGATGCTGCCCTTTCTTAAGGGGCGGTGCTTCAGGATAGAATCTAGTTTCTGTTTGTCTCTGTCAGGCTCTGTTTGTCTGTCAGTCTCTGTTTGGCTCTGTCATGCTAGGCTGTGTTCTTTCCCTAGGGTTGCCATAATGAAATACCACACCCTTGGGGCTTAAACCACGAAAATGTATTGTCTCACAGTTTTGAAGACTGAAAGTCCAAAATCACAGTGTGAGCAGGGTTGGCTCCTTCAGGTGGCTCTGAGTAGAGTCTGTTCCGTGCCTCTCTCCAGCTTCTGGCGGCTGGTGGCACTCCTTGGCATTCCTTGCTTGTCACCACATCACTCCAGTCTCTGCCTCTATCATCACACGGCCTCCTTCACGGTGTGTCTCTGGGTCCTCATATGGCCTTCTTATAGGGACACTAGTCATTGGATTTAGGGCTCACCCTAATCCAGTATGACCTTATTTTAACTAATTACATCTGCAAAAGCCTAGGTTGCAAGTAAAGTCACTTCTCTAGGTGCTAGAGTTAGGACTTCAATGTCTCTTCTTAGGGGCACAATTTAACCTAAAATATAGGCACTCAGTTAACATTCCTTGCATAATGTCAGAAACTTAAATACTTCCTGTGAAGTTCATGTTTGAGTACCCTGACCTGAAGGACCCTCTTGGTTCCTATTTCAACTTGCCTCTTAATCTTTACACCTGGCACCATAAAAAATCCGTTACCTAAATTTCATATATTTTATTGCTGCCTCAAATTTTCAGTCCACTTCAGACTCCAGGTGGGAAAACACTATGTAGGTGAGTCTGAATCTCACTGCTTTGTCCTCCTCCAGGTAATCGACCCATTTCCCTGTACCTGCATGTCTTCAGAAACTATAAGTTCTCCCTGTTGATTCTAGTCCTGTTTTGCAAACAACAGCCCTACTGGGATAACTCATATTTAACCTTAACCACATATTCACCAGGATAGAAACTCTCATATGACCCGTCTGGGTCTAGACAACAATCCCTCCAAGAGCTCAGTTCTAGACAGAAGTAAGGAAGGAAGAACCTTCATGAGTATCAGTTCTGCTTGATTCAACTCAACATGTATGTTATTCATTCATTCCACAGTCATCTGTGAAACAATGACAGAAACAGTACCTGTAAATGCTCAGTAGGTGCTAACTCTTGCCATTGTAGGATTTGCTAGGTCCAGTGGTCTGAGAAGCCTGAACTCTGATAGAGTTGCTGCACTGCACTCCATCACGGTTGTCCGTGTACCCCCACGGCAGTACGTGCAAGTGTCTGTTTCCGCACAGCCTTACCGACACAACGGGTGACACAACTTTCTGAACTCGGTCAAGCTATATCAGAGAAGATGTATAATTTAGTTCAGATATTTTTGTCCAGCAAAATCTATGCCAACCAAGCGAGTCAAAGCTTTGCCAAGGCCCTAGAGGTACAAAGTCCAGGCTTGTGTGGATGGAGGGTGAGCAGTGCAGTGAACCCTGCACCCACACAGGACACAACAAAGGTTGTTCTTAGCTGTTCTGCCAGAGCATTTCAGTGAGTCAAGAGAGATATAAATAATAAGGCCGATTGAGAGCAGACTTTTCACTCCATTCCCAGAATACACAGAGGGAGGGCTGCCAACCCTGGGTGTGGCTCTGTCCTCACGGTAGACAGCTGAGACTCCACTGAGCCTTTTATCCTGGCCTCTCATGTCTGGCCTCCTTGATTCTCTTAGGTTCACAATGTTCTTCATTAGTTTCCAGAAAGTCATGTGACTCTTGGTAATTTTCATAGGAACTTTTTTTGTGGAAGTTTCCAGTGTCTGAGTGAGCCAGGGACAGAGAAGGGGTGAAGTTTTCATAGATCCTTGCCTGCACCTTCTCCAGAAGAAAAAGGAAAGTCATTTGTGGTCATTATTATTCAAGTCATTTCACCTCAACAAGTATTTCTGAGTGCTGTCATTAAGAGAGGCCCAGGGCTGGATGAGTAAGGGTGGTCTTCAGAGAGCTCCATTTCAAATGCAGGAAGTAAATATTATATAATTACCTCTCTGGCATCAGTTTCCTCGCTGTTGCTAGTGGCAAACAGATCAAGTGCCAAGAACATAGTACTGTACACAGTCCCACACAACAACCCTATGAGGCAAGTGTTATTATCCTCGCTTTACAGATAGGGAAACTGAGGCCCAAAGAGGAACACCAGTGTCCAAATTACAGTTCTGTACTGCTTTTCATTAGTAAAGTGGCAGACATGATTCCTGTCCTCCACCCCAGAGACTTGTAATAAACGGAAGAAAGCACATGAAGTCACTTTGCAAAACTGTTAAAAGAGTCTATAATGTAAGGTGACTTTGTAGTATCTATTACAGTCCCCTGTAATCATTTCAGCAAAACCCCATTGCATTAGGTGTTCTATTTTTAAGATGTACATAATGCTGCCTTTGAAAAATTGTCAAATGAACTTGAGAAAGACTTTCAATATTTCCTTCCTGAAGATTTCCTGGGCGTGGGTGTTTCTTTAAAATAGAAACAACCCAGATGAGGTTCACTGCCTAGATGAAAGATGAAGACCTAATGTGACTGTGGGTTTAAAATAACCAGCCATTTGCTTGGGAGGAGTTGGGAGGAGGCTTTTGCAGTGGATGGTTAGGGGAGAAGCAGAGCTATTTATTTTCTGTGCATACTTTTGATGGAGAGAGTCCTGGACAGAACCTGAGAAATGCCTGATGAGGAATGCAAGAGTGTGAATTAGGGGCGATTAACTCAGGATACACCCAGAGTGGCTCAGTGTTGGTCCTGGGAGGCACTCACTGGGATCCCAAGCAGACAACCAGAAAAGGGATGCTGGAGAGTCTGCCCTATTTGAAATTCAGAGAAATGAGTATTGGTGAGCTTGAAAGTGCTCTTTCAGTCTACTGTTCATTTCCATGGTCAGGTTCATTTGAGAAATATTCAGATGGTACCCCAGTTCCTTTGGAATGATGTACTTTGACCCCAAATACCAAATACAGAAGGTGGGGTGGTGAAGCAGGTGAATGCTTGCCATTTATATGGTCTGTTGTTCCCCTCTGCTGAACCATTAGTTTGTTGAAATCAAGAATTATATCTCTTATTGATCTCTGTCCTTCCAGCACCTAACATACCCACATCTGGCAGATGTTTGCACCTCGCTGTATATTAACTGATCCATGACATGACAACTGAATGAATGGAGCTGAGGGTACTGTTTCAAGCTGGATTAGGAACACCTTCAAAAATTAGCCTTGGCCAGAGGATGATTTAAAAGAACACTGGGGTCCTTTAATTACTTGCAGGGAGGGGGAGGACTCATCTCCTTTTGGGGGGAAGGATATCCTTGTCTTTGGTTTCTAGGGAGCTGGAAGCAAGTGAACAGAAACAGAAAAGATTACTGAGTTTATCTCCCCGTTGATTTGGGAAGCAGCCTTCATCTATCAGGTTGATTTTAAGTGTCTGATTTGCAAATACTTTTCAGTAATACATTCATATCACAGTTTGAACTCACCCAGTTAGGCCCTGATACTGGCAGCTGGTGATCATGCTAACACAACAGAGTGCCAGTGCAGTCACATGGAAATCTGGACTTTTCCGACCATAGATCCCCTCTGCAGCACAAGGACAGGGTTGTCTTTCCTGCCCACCTCCCTGAGTTGCAGGCATCCATGAGTTACTGCATGGAAATGGATGGGTGCTACTGTGGAGAGCTGGTGTAGTCATCTGAGTGCATCGTCAGCCTTTTTAAGCATTTTCTATCCTCTCCTATTTCTGGCCTCCTGCCCAGGATGCTTTTAAATAAATCAGTGGTCGATAAGGTAGCCCAGAAATTACATCCTGCACATTCTTTCACAGTCTTCACAGTGGCTCAGAGTGCATTTGAAACTCTTTTTCATCTTCACAACTGTCATGAGATCTTTGTCCATTATTCATGTTGCTTTAAGTTCCTTCTCCCTTTTCCCTTGATCAGTCTTAGCAGTAGTTTGAATGTCTTTTCAAAAAGCCGGCTTTCAGATATGCTGGTCAGATCTGTCTTTTTCTATGCCATTAATTTTGTCTTTCATACTTCTTTCCTTCTACTTACTTTGGGTTTATTTTGTTATCCTTTTTCTAACTTCTTAAATGTTCTATAATAAATACACTTAAGGCTATAAATTTCCCTCTCAGCGTATGTCTTTAGCTGTATCCCAGAGTTTTGAAGTTTATCTCACTTTTTAAACCTACTTTCTTACTGGTTTCTAAATTTTTTGCATTGTCATTAGATAATGTGGTCTATAAAATGTCAACATTCTAGCTATGCTGAAATTTGCTCTGTAGCCTGCTGTGGAGTCAGTTTTTTAAAAATATTTCCTATGTGATAGCCAAAAAGTATATTATATATTCTGTTTGGGTGTTAAAGGTTTGTTGCTGTTGTTCAGTCACTAAGTCGTGTCTGACTCTTTGTGACCCCCATGGTTAAAGCTTATATATTTAAACTCTAGTTCTGGTGTTCACTGTATGACCTTGGGCAAGGTTCATCACCTTTAAAATGGTATGATTCTCACCTCATAGAGTTGAGGGTGCACACTGAGCATTATATGAACATTAACAGTGATTACTGTTCTTTTTTAGCTACTAGTTTCAGCTTATTAATCTTGTTCAAATCTTCCATTTCCTAGCTTATTTTGTGTACCTGATATATGAGTCTCTGAGAAGTGTGTATTAAAATCTCCCATTATAAATTTGCCTGTTCCTACCTACATTTCTGAACATTTTGCCTTATGTTTTCAGGCTGTGTTGCCAGGTCCCTCAGTTCACAAGTTCATTATTACAGCTTTGTAGTGATAATTCATTTTACTAGGCTTCCTTGATAGCTCAGTTGGTAAAGAATCAGCCTGGATGCAGGAGACCTGGGTTCAATTCCTGGGTTGGGAAGATCCCCTGGAGAAGGGATAGGCTACCCACTCCAGAATTCTTGGGCTTTCCTTGTGGCTTAACTGGTAAAGAATCTGCCTGCAATGTGGGAGACCTGGGTTGGGAAGATCCCCTGGAGAAGGGAAAGGCTCCCCACTCCAGTATTCTGGCCTGGAGAATTCCATCAACTGTATAGAACATGGGGTCACAAAGATTCCTTTTACTAGGGTAGAGATATTCATGTTAAACTGAGTCAATTCCTATTTATTGTGATTACTGTTACCATTAGGATTGTTACATCATAAATAAGAAGAAGTGGGATTTAAACATAGGCAATTTGCTGCCAGAGCCCAAGTTTTAAATGAGTGAAGGTCTCTTGGTTGTGGTGAGTGAAGTGAGAAGGCTAGACATGTAAATATCATAGGATAGAGCGTTTCAGGCAGAAAGAACAACCAGTACAAAGGCCCTGAGGAAAGTACATGCTTGTTGTTTGGAGGCGGTAAGACTAAGAGTTCAGTTCTGGACATGTTACAGTTCGAGAAGCGTATTAAGCATCTGAATGATGTCTGGAGGGCAGTTGGATATACAAGTCCAGAGTTTAGTGGGAAACTTGGAAATGGAGATAAACTGTTTGTCATTAGTATCCATGGAACTAGATGAGATACTAGGGAGTAAGACAGAAAAGAGAAGTCCAAGGACTGAGGTTTAGGGCAGGAAAGGAGGAGGCTTTAGCAGAGGAGATAGAGAAGGAGTAGCTGAGAGAGAGGAGGAAACCCAGGAAAGGGGGCTGCATAGAGGAGGGAAGGAACAGATATTCCAGTTTTGCAGAAAAGTTCAATTAACTGAAGCCCATGGAATGACCATTGGGATTTGGCAATATGGAGGTCCTCACTGGCCTTGACGTTGGTGACCTTTCATAGACATTAGAGTACATAGAAGGTAACCAGAGCAGTTTCATTCTATGTCAGGGAGGGAGGGGAGCCCAAGGCCCCATCTTCCAGTCTCAGCTTTGCCTCTCTCATCACCAAGGGCATCTCTCAGTCCCTGGAGCATGGTTTGAAAACCAGAGATGTAACCAACCACTTTGTTTTACAGCTGATGAAGCTCAGGGCCAGAAAAACACAAGACTGGCAGAGACACATAATTAGCAGAAAGCCCAGGTAGCAATTTATTATTATTTAATGAGATTTCTCAACAAAGAGATCTATCCTAGCCTGTCTTACACTGTTTTCCGTGGACAGTGGCAAGTAGAGGAATCAAAATAAGAAAGTCTTCATTTTTCTATCTCTGCTGAAAGAGGAAATGATAACGTGAACAAATTCTATTGATAGAAAATTCTGAAGCCTCATTATTAACTCATGATTTCCATATTGTCCTCCCACCATACCACACTTCTCAAGGCTTCTGATCAAGTTCCATGTTTTCTGATCCTGCATTATAGGATGTAGCAGACTGCCACCTGTAATATGAGTATAATAATAATACCAGTTGCTCACCCTTATAGACCAGTGGCTGTTGCTGGCACTGTTCTCTGATCCCCACAACAGCCCCAGGGTTCCATTTCATTTCCATTCCTCTCTGATAGAAACCCTGGACAAGCTACGTGCTTTAGTGTCTCTCTGTGTGCTTTAGTTTCATCAGCTGCGTGACATGCTTGCTAGACTGAAAAGCAGGATACAGGGATCAGGGCTGACACTGCTCCTGAATCAGGCAGTGGGCTCAGCACTGAATCATCACAGGCCTGAGAGCTGCGGGGATTGCTAGAGGCTCCTTCTCCTCCGCTCTCTGGTTTGGTAAACCACTGGTTGGCTGCAGGAACTTTACTTTAGTCTCATCTTACAACTGTTTTTCCCTTAGGATCCATGCTTGAGACCGAATGAACCTTCTCAGACTCTGCCCAAAGGAGAGGAAGATCAAGATAAGTTAGCAGCTGAAGAAGGAACCAGCAGCGAAGAAGAGGAAAGGTACAGGAGGACAGGCAGGCTTCTGAGGGCTCCAGTGAATGAGGACTCACACTTGAAGGGCTCATTCATTCATTCTGTCCTCACATATTTATCACTGCCCCATGCATGAAGCTTAGGGAGGGAACAGAAATGTCTTATGTGCCTCCAGCACATCTAAGGACTTGACCGGAATTATTTAATTGTCACACCAACTCAGAGAGACCATGTTATAGGTTAAGAACCTAACACTCAAAAAGGTTAATAAACTGCCCCAAGTTCAGACAGACCTGGACTGGCCCAAACCTCTGCCTCCTATTCTTCCAAGTGTTCTTTTACTAAGTGAGGGACATGAGGGAGCTTTGTCACAGAGAGGACCTCTCCCTCCTTTATCACCTATATTAGCTTTTGCTGCTGTAACAAACATGCCCAAAATATCAATGATTTTAGCTCATCAGTCAGCTATCTTTATTCTTGGCTCTGCCAAGCTCTTCTGGTTTTATATGACCTTGGCTCCTGACTAAGTCTGATGTTATTGCTCTGCCCCAAACCACGGATAGAGTCTAAGTCTGCTCAGATGCCATCCCATTCTGGGACTGAGACTGATGGATTAGCCTCTATCCAAGGCATGTTGTTGTCATGGTAAAGGGAAAAAGCTCAAAAAAGCTGATGAAAACATGTAGTGCCTCTTAAAGCCTACACTCAGAACTGCACTGTGTCATTTTTATCCACATTCCATTGGTCAAAGCACGTCACGTGACCAAAAACTAATACTCTGAGCAGAAAGTAATATGCTCTCCACAGGTCTTAGTTAGTTTCAGCTGCTATAACAAAACACCATACAACAGAAGGTTATTCTCACAGTTCTGGATGCTGGGGATCAAGGTGCTGCCCGTTCAGTTCCTGGTGAGGACTCTTCCTGGTTTGCACATGGCCATCTTCTTGTGTCTTCTCATGGAGAAGAGAGAGGCAGCAGACAGTGTGGGAGGAGGTCTCTCTTGTGTCTTTTCTTAGAAAGGCACTAATCTCATCATGAGGGCTACTCTCTCATGACCTAATTACCTCCAGTGGCCTCATTTCCAAGTACCATCATATTGGTGATTGAAGTTTCAACATATGAATTTGGGGAGACACAATTCAATCCACAGCATCACATAAGGCAGTTGGTATTTGCTGAGCAATAAAAATCTGTCACACCACCTCACAAGTTTCTGATACAGTAGGTCTGGGTATATCCCAACCCTGTGTCTTTTGAGAAAGCTTCCCAGGTGATTCTGAGGCTACTGCAGTTATACTTCACTTCCCCACACCAATGAACAGCTGTGTGGGGTCCTGACGGATGACATGGAGTCCATGCTACCATCTGGTAGCTTTTCAAATAGTCCTGGTGAGAGCTCTCTTCCTGGTTTGCACGTGGCCATCTTCTCATGTCCTCTCATGGAGAAGAGAGAAGCAGCAGACGATGTGGGAGGAGGTCCCTGTTTTGTCTTTTCTTATAAAGACACTAATCTCAACATGTGGGAGATTAGTTGTCATAGTCTATTTGGACTGCCCTGCTTCATTCTGCATTCCAAGGCCAAATTTGCCTGTTACTCCAGGTGATTCTTGACTTCCTACTTTTGCATTCCAGTCCCCTATAATGAAAAGGACATCTTTTTTAGGTGTTAGTTCTAAAAGGTCAGCAAATTTGGCCTTGGAATGTGGAATGAAGCAGGGCAAAGACTAATAGAGTTTTGCCAAGAAAATGCACTGGTCATAGCAAACACCCTCTTCCAACAACACAAGAGAAGACTCTACACATGGACATCACCAGATGGTCAACACCGAAATCAAATTGATTATATTCTTTGCAGCCAAAGATGGAGAAGCTCTATACAGTCAACAAAAACAAGACTAGGAGCTGACTGTGGCTCAGATCATGAACTCCTTATTACCAAATTCAGACTTAAATTGAAGAAAGTAGGGAAAACCGCTTGGAGAAGGCAATGGCACCCACTCCAGTACTCTTGCCTGGAAAATCCCATGGATGGAGGAGCCTGGTAGGCTGCAGTCCATGGGGGTCGCTAAGAGTCAGACACGACTGAGTGACTTCACTTTCACTTTTCACTTTCATGCATTGGAGAAGGAAATGGCAACCTACTCCAGTGTTCTTGCCTGGAGAATCCCAGGGATGGGGGAGCCTGGTGGGCTTCCGTCTATGGGGTCACACAGAGTCGGACACGACTGAAGCAACTTAGCAGCAGCAGCAGGGAAAACCGCTAGACCATTCAGCTATGACCTAAATCAAGTCCCTTATGATTATACAGTGGAAGTGAGAAATAGATTTAAGGGCTAGGTCTGATAGATAGAGTGCCTGATGAACTATGGAATAAGGTTCGTGACATTGTACAGGAGACAGGGATCAAGACCATCCCCATGGAAAAGAAATGCAAAAAAGCAAAATGGCTGTCTGGGGAGGCCTTACAAATAGCTGTGAAAAGAAGAGAAGCAAAAAGCAAAGGAGAAATGGAAAGATAAAAGCATCTGAATGCAGAGTTCCAAAGAATAGCAAGAAGAGATAAGAAAGCCTTCTTCAGCGATCAATGCAAAGAAATAGAGGAAAAGAACAGAATGGGGAAGACTAGAGATCTCTTCAAGAAAATTAGAGATACCAAAGGAACATTTCATGCAAAGATGGGCTCAATAAAGGACAGAAATGGTATGGACCTAACAGAAGCAGAAGATATTAAGAAGAGGTAGCAAGAATACACAGAACTGTACAAAAAAGATCTTCATGACCCGGATAATCATGATGGTGTGATCACTCATCTAGAACCAGACATCCTGGAATGTGAAGTCAAGTGGGCCTTAGAAAGCATCACTACGAACAAAGCTAGTGGAGGTGATGGAATTCCAGTTGAGCTATTTCAAATCCTGAAAGATGATGCTGTGAAAGTGCTGCACTCAATATGCCAGCAAATTTGGAAAACTCAGCAGTGGCCATAAGACTGGAAAAGGTCAGTTTTCATCCCAATTCCAAAGAAAGGCAATGCAAAAGAATGCTCAAATTACTGCACAATTGCACTCATCTCACATGCTAGTAAAGTAATGCTCAAAATTCTCCTAGCCAGGCTTCAGTAATACGTGAACCGTGAACTTCCTGATGTTCAAGCTGGTTTTTGAAAAGGCAGAGGAACCAGAGATCAAATTGCCAACATCTGCTGGATCATGGAAAAAGCAAGAGAGTTCCAGAAAAACATCTATTTCTGCTTTATTGACTATGCCAAAGCCTTTGACTGTGTGGATCACAATAAACTGTGGAAAATTCTGAGAGAGATGGGAATACCAGACCATCTGACCTGTATCTTGAGAAATCTATATGCAGGTCAGGAAGCAACAGTTAGAACTGGACATGGAACAACAGACTGGTTCCAAACTGGGAAAGGAGTACGTCAAGGCTGTATATTGTCACCCTGCTTATTTAACTTATATGCAGAATACATCATGAGAAACGCTGGACTGGAAGAAGCACAAGCTGGAATCAAGATTGCCGGGAGAAATATCAATAACCTCAGATATGCAGATGACACCACCCTTATGGCAGAAAGTGAAGAGGAACTAAAAAGCCTCTTGATGAAAGTGAAAGAGGAGAGTGAAAAAGTTGGCTTAAAGCTCAACATTCAGAAAATGAAGATCATGGCATCCGGTCCCATCACTTCATGGGAAATAGATGGGGAAACAGTGGAAACAGTGTCAGACTTTATTTTTGGCGGCTCTAAAATCACTGCAGATGGTGACTGCAGCCATGAAATTAAAAGACACTTACTCTTTGGAAGGAAAGTTATGACCAACCTAGATAGCATATTGAAAAGCAGAGACATTACTTTGCCGACTAAGGTCTGTCTAGTCAAGGCTATGGTTTTTCCAGTGGTCATGTATGGATGTGAGAGTTGGACTGTGAAGAAAGCTGAGCGCCAAAGAACTGATGCTTTTGAACTGTGCTGTTGGAGAAGACTCTTGAGAGTCCCTTGGACTGCAAGGAGATCCAACCAGTCCATTCTGAAGGAGATCAGCCCTGGGATTTCTTTGGAAGGAATGACACTAAAGCTGAAACTCCAGTACTTTGGCCACCTCATGCGAAGAGTTGACTCATTGGAAAAGACTCTGATGCTGGGAGGGATTGGGGGCAGGAGGAGAAGGGGATGACAGAGGATGAGATGGCTGGATGGCATCACTGACTCGATGAAAGTGAATCTGAGTGAACTCCGGGAGTTGGTGATGGACAGGGAGGCCTGGCGTGCTGCGATTCATAGGGTTGCAAAGAGTTGGACATGACTGAGCGACTGAACTGAACTGAACTGAACTGAACTGATTTGGACTGCTTAGCAAAATCCCATAGACTGGGTGGCTTATGAACAATAGAAATCTATTTCTCACAGTTATGGAGGCTATAAAGTCCAAGGTCAAGGTGATGGCAGTTTCTGTGTCTGATGAGGACTCATTTTCTGGCTTATAGAAGGCATCTTTTCATTCTGTCTTCACAAGGTGGACGGGCAAGGGCCTCTTTTATAAAGGTATTAATCCCACTCATGAGGGTCTCACCTTCATGACCTAATCACCTTCCAAAGGCCTTGTTTCTTAATACTGTTAGATTGGGCAGTAGGTTTCAAAATAGGAATTTTGAAGGGACAGCAACATTTATAAGCTAGAATTGAGGAAGCAAAGCCTACACCCCTAAGTCATATCAATGGCAGCATCAGGTACCCTATAGTCCTGTGAACTCTCTAGCTAATAATACTTGCCCAGCTCCCTCCGGATTCTGTCTTGGGATCTATGAGATGTGTAACCATAGCAGTTAAAGAGCACGGACTCTGGAGTCGGGCCTCCAGACTAAATGCTGGTGCTGTTACTTACCCCTGGAAGCTACGAATCTTATTCTGTTCAAAACTAACAAAGGGAAAGAAATAATCTTTACTGTGAAAATACTGGCAGGGATTTCAAGAAGTCTCTAAGGGGCCCAGCTTGGGTCATTTGTCCATCCTTGAGCCAGTCATTCTGGCCAAGGAGATGTCTGGCTCTGATGGATCAGGTATGTGTCACATGCCCTTCCCATGGGCCAGTTAAGGATGAGGGCAGAGTTAGCTGCATCTGAACTTTGTAGACTAAACAGGATCACTATGGAAAGAGAAAAGGCTTCCCCAAGGAGAGGATGCTGGGCAGACCAACAGTAGGTGATCATAGCAACCTTGTCTTTTCTCCAGTGTAGCTTTGTTGGTAAGGGGGTTACTCAACTACAGAAGAAAATGAAGAGGTGTGGGGTCTGTCGGAGAAGGCAATGGCACCCCACTCCAGTACTCTTGCCTGGAAAATCCCATGGACAGAGGAGCCTGGTAAGCTGCAGTCCATGGGGTCGCGAAGAGTCAGACACAACTGAGCGACTTCCCTTTCACTTTTCACTTTCGTGCATTGGAGAAGGAAATGGCAACCCACTCCAGTGTTCTTGCCTGGAGAATCCCAAGGACGGGGGAGCCTGGTGGGCTGCCATCTATGGGGTCGCACAGAGTCGGACACGACTGAAGTGATTTAGCAGCAGCAGCAGCAGTGGGGTCTGTAGGCTTCTTTCATGGGGGTTTTAGTTAGAGTGTAAGAACTGACAAGTATAGAAAGATCTACAGTCAGAGGCTGCAGAACAGAACAGACACATTGGTTCTTTAGGGGTGAGGTTGTATATTCAGTAGTGAAGCCCTTGAAGGTTGCTTCTCAGAGAACTTTTGGCACAGTGGGTTTTCCACTGGCTGCTGATTTAAGGTGGGGGTAGCAGGTTGGATGGGCTTCCCTGGTGGCTCAGCGGTAAAGAATCTGCCTGCAGTGCAGCAGACCTGGTTTCAATCCCTGGGTCAGGAAAACCCTGGAGGAGGGCACGGCAACCCACTCTAGTACTCCTGCTTAGAGAATCCCGTGGACAGAGGAGCCTGGCAGGGTACATTCCATAGGGTCACACAAAGTTGGACATGACTGAAGTGATTAAACAGCAGCAGCAGCAGGTCAGAATCAACTTCAGTGGTAGCATGGGGAGTCAGAAGAGTCTGCTATGGCTTGCTTGTGAGAGATGATAGTATAGGATCAGCTTTTTAGGGTACAAGGGAATTTGACACAAGAGAATAGAGTGAGAGAGGGAAATTCTCATTCGTGGTGTTCCCAGGAATGAGGATGTGATAAATATAATAACAGTAAATATTTACTGAATGCTGGATTAACCCATTTAATTTTCATTAGGTGGATACCATTATTGAAGTACTTCATTTTAAAGATGAAGGAAACTGAAGAACAGAGAGGTTAAGTGGCTTGTCTTTCTACTTATTCTGCCAGTAGATGGTAGGATCCAGATGATAGCCTCTCTGGCTCCAGAACTAATGTTTTTAACTACATCTCAACTTAGGGCAGCTGTTCTTATGCCATATGAAGTTCCACAGTTTTCCTGTTTTTTAAGATCACTCTCTCCTTTAATACTCAGTAAAATGACTGAACTTGCACTTCCAGCTGTGGCAGGGTAACTGGTACTAGACTTGCCCTCTTTCTATAGACAACTTTAAAAGTGAGCAAAATAAATGACAACTCTTTTAGTAACAGGACAATATGCAGAGAAAGACCATGTTCCTTAGAAGAGAAACATGAATTGAATCCCATAATCACTCCACATTTTCTCCTGCCTCTCTGTCTGGGGACAGTGCCAACCACAGTGCAGAGAAGTGGAGGTAAGTTGAGCTGAGGAAGCAGACATCAGGGCTCAGGGCTGCCAGAGTAGCTGGAATTTGTATGGTAGGGTACCAGAAGAGAAGATACTAAGTGGGGGTATAGGGGGCAGAAATCTATGAGAAATTTTCATAGGTCCTTGCTAGGAGCTTGAGTGAGACTCAGGAGGCCTAGGAGTATGCTGCTGCCATGGTGCTGAGAAAAATGAAGGTACTAGAGATGGGGAGCTAGGAGACACTGGATTCCAAGATCAGCTACAATGAAAAAAGCTCTGTGAGCATTGAGTTGAGACCTCAGAAACAACACTTTAGGAGTAAGAAACACACCCTGCAGGATAAGGGCCACACCCTAGAACAAAGGACAGTGTTGAACTATCAGTTCAGTTCAGCCGCTCAGTCGTGTCTGACTCTTTGCGACCCCGTGAATCGCAGCACGCCAGGCCTCCCTGTCCATCACCAACTCCCGGAATACCATACATGCTCTATAAAAAGACAAATCCAGGCATAAAAAGATCAGAAATAGCCCTGAGTAATTTGATTGGCTGTCGTAACAAAACTAAACACTTCTGAAAGGAATTCATAATACAGACTCCTAGTATTGTATTATCCACAGTATTGAGCATTTGATGAAAACATTATAAGACATGCAAGGAAGCAGAACAGTATGACTTATAATCAAGAAAAAAAATCAGCTAATATAGCCTAAAATGACCTAGATATTGGAATTAGCAGACAAAGACTTGAAAGCAATTATATGAGCCATGTTCAGGGAAAGGATTGTTATAATGAATGAAGAAATAGGGAATATCTGCAGAGAAATGAAAACCTTGAAGCAATGGAAATTCTAAAGCTGTAATGTACAATATCCACAATGAAAACCTCATTAGGTGTACTTAACAGCAAATTAAAATCACAGAAGAAAAGTTTATTGCCTGAAGATAGATCAGTAGAAACCATCTTATCCAAAGAATGAGGGGGGAAATTTTTTTTAAATGAGGAGATTCTTAGTGACGTGTGGGACAATATCAAATAGTTTAACATGCATGTATTTAGAGCCCATATGTAAAAAGGGAAAGAAGATGAACCAGGAAAAAATATTTGGAAAAAATGACCAAAAATTCCCCCAATTTGATGTGGGACACCCATTTACATATTCAAGAAGCTCGGTGAACTCCCCACAGAATAAATCTGAAGATAACAATGCCTACCTAGATACATCATAGAAAATCTGCTGAAAACAAAATATATCCCCCCAAATCTTACAAGCAGTCAGGTTTTTAAGAAGACAAATTACATACAGGAGACAGTTGGCTTTTCATGAATACTAATGACAACTGACTTGTCATCAACCTTCTAGGCTCATTTTCTGATGAAAGCCAGAAAATGAAGCAGTATCATTAAGGTTATAAATGGAAAAAAAAAAAAAAAAAAAACACTGTAAAATCCTAACTTTAAATCCAGTGAAAATATCCTTCAAAAATGAGAATGAAATAGAACATTTTCAGGTATATAAAAGCTAAGAGGACTTTTCACTGGTTAAGCTGTAGTATGATAAACAGCAGTGGAATTTATTGAAGCTGAAAGGAAATTACAGCAAATTTAAAGTTGCATCTACAGGAGAAAATGAAGAGCATCAGAAATGGTAAATGTATGCTGCTGCTAAGTCACTTCAGTCGTGTCCGACTCTGTGCAACCCCAGAGACGGCAGCCACCAGGCTCCCCTGTCCCTGGGATTCTCCAGGCAAGAACACTGGAGTGGGTTGCCATTTCCCTCTCCAGTGCATGAAAGTGAAAAGTGAAAGTGAAGTCGCTGAGTTGTGTCCAACTCTTCACGACCCCATGGACTGTAGCCCACCAGGCTCCTCCATCCATGGGATTTTCCAGGCAAGAGTACTGGAGTGGGGTGCCATTGCCTTCTCCGGTAAATGTATAGGTAAATATAGAAAACTACTGCTTTTCTTTCTCTTTAATTTCTTTAAAAGACATATAACTGCTTAATAATTAAGCAGTATATTATGAAGTTCACAATGCATATAGTTGAATAATATATGACCGCTAGCACAAAGAATGGGGATTAATGGAATTATAGTATTGTAAGGGACTCATATTTTATATGAAGAGGTACAATGTTAACTCTAAGTTGGTTGTGGTAAGTTAAGGATACAAGTTGTAATCCACAGAGCAACATTAAACATTAATACAAAGAAAAGCTTAAAAAATCCAACAAAAGAACTAAAATGGAATCATAAAATATCAGGTAGGAAGATAGCAAAAGAACAGAAGAACGATAAGAAAAGGAATTGGGCAATTAGAAAAACAAGTAAGATGTGGATTTAAACCCAATCATTTCAATACTGATAATGTAAATGAAACAGAGACATCATTTAAAAGAAAGAGATTGCCAGAGAGGATCAAAAGGCAGCGCATTTACCATATGCTATCTGCAAGAGAGAGATTTAAGTATAAAGACACTGTTATGGGCTGAACTGTGCTGCCCCATGCCCCCCTCAAATTCATATGTTAAGGCCCTACTCCCCAGTATGAATGCATTCAGAGATAAAGCTTTAAATAGATGATTGATTCAAATGCGGTTATTAGGGGGGCCCTCACCCAATATTTCCTTGTAAGAAGAGATTAGTGCACTGGTAAAGCAGACAAAGGGGCAATCACATGAGGACATGGGGTGATGGAAGTTGGTTTTCTGCAAGCTTCACAAGAGAAGCCTTAGAAGAAACCAAACCCGCTGACTCCGTGATCATGGACTTCTAGCTTTCAGAATTATGAGAAAATTAATTTCTGCTTGTTAAGCCCTTCGGTTGGTGGTATTTTGTATGACACACCTTATACAGGCACAGATAAGTTGAAAGGTAAAAGGATAAAAATAGATATACCATGCAAATACAAAATGTAAGGAAGCTAATGTGGCTATATTCATATCAATGTAGACTTCAGAACAAGAAGTATTACCAGTGATTAAAAAGGGATGTTTCATAACAGTAAAGTGGCCAATTCTTCTGGAAGACATCACAATCCTAAATGTGTATTACCTAATTACAGAGCTTTAAATGATGAAGCAAATACTATGAGAACTAAAGGAAGAAATGTACAATCATATCTGAGATTCTGACATCCTTTTTTGAATATTTGATTGAATGACTAGACTAATATCAGTAAGGACATAGAAGATTTGAACTAAACTATTAACTAACTTAATCTATTTTATATCTGTAGACAATATGCTGAAAAACTACAGAATAAATTTTTTTCAAGGCACTAAAAACATTTGTCAATATAGACAAACTAATATTCTTCATGAATACAAAATCCTCAACAAAATGTTTGAAAATATAAAGCAGTATATAAAAAGAATAATACATCATGACCAAGTACAGTTTATCACAGAAATGTGTGGTTGATTGAACATTTGAATGGCAATCATGTAATTCATCATATTAAAAAATGAAGGGAAAAATAAATAATCATATCAATAGATGCACAAAAGCATTAGACAAAAGTTAACATCCTTTCATGATAAAAACTCTTCAGTCCATGAATAGAATTTCTTCAACCTGAAAAAGATTATGTATGATAAACATGCTTAATGGTAAAATGCTGGACATGTTCCTCCAAAAACTCAGAACAAAGCAAAAATTCTGCTCTCACTACCTATCATTGTCCTGAAGGTCCTAGGCAGTCCTGTAAAGCAAGAAAAAGAGCTACAAATTAGAAAGGAAGAGTAAAAATGTCTTTATTTACAGACAGAATGATCATAATTGAATACTCAGTGTTGTTAAGAACATAATTTACTCTGAATTGAGCTATAGATTCAGTTCAATCCCATGTAAAATCCCAATAGCCCTGTTTGTAGGAATAAACAAACTGTTCTGAACACAGTTATATTTAGCATAGCTTCCAGAAGTTTGAAGATAACCTAAGAGAATTAGGATGCAAAGAAAGAAACCTTTTCACTTTATTAAATACTTGACTAATTTTTATTTGTATTAATATACAATTAATGCAATGTGCCAGACATAGAGTTAAGCATTTTTTTAAGATATTTACTCTATTAATCCTTATAACAATCCATGCAAAAGGTACTAATATTAACCCCATGTTTTGGAAGAGGAAACAGTTTAAAGAGCTCAGACAAAGTAACATAACCATTTACCAGTAGTAGCACTAGAATTTGAATCTGGGCAATCTGGGTCTAGTATCCATGATCTTAACAACTTCGCTACACTGCTCTTAACATCCTGCCCTTCCTTTCAGAGGTCCCCTCTGTCTATGTTGCTGGGCCTTTTCGCCTCTGCCAAGTCAGAGTCCTTATGGTCTTTCTTCACAGGCCAGGGCCCTAACCTGTGGTCCTCTGGCCTGATGTGTTTGCCAGAGGAAGCAAAATGTCATTGACCTCCCAGCACTCTCTGCAGAGATGCCCACAGTGCATCTTTTACACTGTAATGCAGGACATCTTTTACACTGTTAAACAGGATAAATATTTAACTTTACAATCAGCCCATCACATTTTCTCAGCTGATTTAAAAGCTCGGAACTGGGTATAGAAAAGTCTCCTCCAAAAATATTTGTCAGCATCTCTTCTAGAATGCAGAAACTACTGCAGCTTTAAACCAGCATTGTCTTGTCCCTGCTACATACACAGAAAGGCTATTTATAATCCTCCTGTGTATACTTGGGAAAAGCCAGTTAAAGCCATGTGTGCTTTGAAAAGTGTAAAGTACTGTATTCAAGTAGAACATCATTTTTTGTTATTATTTTCCACATTCATGAAAAGTTGTGAAATTAGACTACAGAGACCTCTTCTTTTGAAGCTTCCAGGAATCCCATATAAGTAACTCTAAACTCTCAGTCATTCTGATAATTGATCATTTATTAAGTACCCACTGAAACAGATATCCACTGATTCCAGCTGAATATTGACAGTCTCCCAAGTGCAACAGCACTTAGAATTGTACGTCAAATAGCTTTTTCAAATCTAGGAGAGATGTCTCTCATTCTGTTAGTGCCATCAGAGCTCCCTCCTCCCAGCCTGAGTGCCTGGGATGTTAGCAGGGTGACCATGTCATTTCCATGGCATCTTTTGTGATTTTGACCTCCGTATCTTCAAAGGATCGAAGCACCCATCAAGGAGGGAGGTGACCTGCAGCCTCCACTGGGCTCTTTGCCAAAGGAGAAGGCACCAGAAATCCAGCGTCTGCAGAAGGAGTGGCAGAGCCAGAAGGCCAGATTGCAAGCCCAGGTAGAAGGATGGCCTTGGTGGGGATGCACCCTCATGCTGAGTGAGACCCTGTCTCTCCCTTATTCTTGCAGACAACCTTGGAAATGCATGCGGGGCCCAATTCTTGTCCAAGTTGGGGAGGGCAGTCCAGGTCCAGGGCAAGGTGGGTTTCTTGGTTCTGTTCATTTATCCATTTAACACCTACTGTGGCTCATGAGTACCTGCTAAGAGCCAGGAACTCTTCGAGGTGCTTGTATATTATCAGTGAACAAACCAGACAAAAGTCCTGCATTATAGGGCTTGTATTTTAGCAGAGGAGGTGGACACCAACAATAAACACTAGACATAAAAAATAAGCACTTATAATATTAGAAGATGTTAAGGGCTTAAGTAAAACGAAAAGACTGAACAGGATAAAGATTGAGTGGCTGTCTGGTGATGAGGGGTGGGTATAATACCAAACAGGATTGTCAGGGAAAGCTTCCATAAGAAAGGGAGATTTGGGCATGTGGGGCACGCAAGGGAGGCTGCTGTATAGACCTCTGGAGTGTTTTCTGGTCCCCTTTTGATTTCTCTTGGATGGCACACATCCCAGCCCTTCTTTTCTGTTCCCTGGTATCCATGGCTCTAGCTGAGGAGCCCCTAGGAGGGCCAGCTGTCCCCAGGTCCTTCAAGCTTGCCACTTCTACCCGCCTCAGCATTCCCATGGGTAGAGGAGGCTCATGTGGGCTGTGGAGACGTTCAGAAAGCTTTGATGTTTAAAGAAAACCCCAGGCAGGGTGAGAGTCCCAGCCTGAGCTTGGATGCCCTGGTGGGCAGGTCTCACAGATGCAGCAGGCCCTGGAGCAGTGTGCCACAAGCTACAGGGAGGACCTGCGGGAGCTCAAGCAGCTTTCTGACCACGAGCGGGAGCAGCTGCGGCATGAGCTCCAGGAGACCATACAGCAGAATCAGGCAGCGAAAGCCCAGCTTGAGGCTGCCCACAAGCGAGCTCTCTGCATGCTTGAGAAAGCTAAAAACCAGGAAGTCAAGGTAAAGGTGTTAATGACGACGCCCACTAACTACTATGGAGCTCTTGCTGTGCAAGCACCTGCTCAGCACTTTGGGGGGAGCCTGTTGTACAATATCTCCAGTCCCCATATTCAGCTTACAAGGTCATTATTATCATATTCCCTTTTTCTGGATGAGGAAGGAGGCTCAGAGAGGTTTGGCAACTTGCTCAGGGTCACAGAGCTAGTAAGAGACAAGATAAGGATTCAGACAGACTCAGGTCTGTTGAACTTCTGGTCATCTGCACATGACTTTTATATCATAAGACCAACTTCTCTTTCATGACTTGGGCAATATCCTGCAAAAGAAATACTAAGAGCTCCCAAAGGGAAAAATTGATACCAGACTCAAAGTACTTGAATTCAAATGTCATCAAACATCTCAGCAGCAATAGGGAAGCTAGAAGATAATGAAGCAATTCTGAGAAATTCAATTAAAACCATTAATAAGGGTGAGAACTGAATAAAAAAATATCAGACATATGAAATATTAGGAAAATTACCTTTTGTTATCAGTTTATGCCTCTCAGTTCGCAATTTACCCTTCAGTACCTACTTGTGATAATGATCTGTATTCTTTAAGCATTTCTCTTTACCTTCCTTACAGTGCTAAACTTTGTCAGTAGAGGGCGCTGGAGGCACCTTGCAGGAGGAAGGAGGCTTCCCTCCCTGGTTCTGGAAGGTGCCTGTTTGCTGTTTCTGGCTTCCACTGCACACCTGAACAGTGTCCTGGGTGTGTGAGGACATAGATGATATACTGCCCCAGTGGCCTGACAGTAATCACACAGCTCTGGTCCAGACCCAGTGACGACCTTCCTGTGACCTTGTGATGTGGACACTACAGACTCCATCATCACACTTGGTGACCCTGCCTCTCTCTGAGTTCCTATCCATTGCCTGCTGTCACCTGTACCCCAGAGGTTTGTTTCTTGCAACCCTCACAAAGCAAACACTGTCTGCTCTGGCAGCCTTCACACCTGCCCTGGTGCCCCCATTCCCTCTGGGCACCTGCCCACCTTGGTTCACCTGCACAGGTGGAGGGTTGCTCCTGCTTGACTCTGGCCTGGGCAATCCAGCCATCTCCATCAGTGAACTACCACCAACCTTCTCCACCAAGGTCTGGATCCCAAGCTGGGGAAGGGCTCCCCATCCGAAGCTTTCCCTTTCTTGGATGGTCTCAGTCAGCCTCAGAACACCCTTCAGAGTTCTTTTTGCATCTTCCATACACTTTTCCTCAGGAAGTTCCTTGAGGAATATCCCACCAAAACAAAGGAACACACCAAAAAAGAGGGAATAAAAGAGATCTAGCATACAGGGAATCTAGCACAGGAGAAAAGTTTCAGGAGCCTAGCTGTGCCACTAACAGAGCCTAGACTGGAGTCTAGACTGGAGCACGAGGATGGAGGGCTCCAGAAGAGATGCCTCCATGGAAAAATAGGCTTGATGGCTTCTCTGATCGATTTGGCCATGTGGAAAATTGTAGTGAACGTATTTTACAAAGCTTTTAGAGGTTGTAGGAAGAATTGGCCAAAAATCCAAAAAATAATAATAAAATACAGTAGTTATTAACGCAAGGAAAAATAAAACTTTGGATAAGGTAGACTTTTTATTTCTTTATTTTTGGCTGTGCTGGGTCTTGTTTGGTGCACGTGGGCCTTCTCTAGTTGCAGTGGGGGCTACTCTCTAGTTCTGGTGCACAGACTCCTCACTGTGGTGGCTTCTCTTGTTGCCAAGCACAGGCTCTAGAGCACACAGGCTTCAGTAGTTGGGGTACACGTGATTAGTTGCCCTGAGGCATGTGGAATCATCCTGGACCAGGGATTGAGCCCACATCCCCTGCACTGGCAGGTGGATTCCCAACTACTGGACCACCAGGGAAATCCAAGGTAGATTTTAATAATTATAATTTACTTAGCTCAGTAGTAAATGGCATTTACTTACAAGAAGGAACTATTGAATATAGTTCACTGTATTTAAAAAAGAAATATAACAATATTTGAGGAATGGAAGAGAAAGAATGTATGAGACCAAAATCTTCATCTGCCATAATAGAAAGACAATTCATAATTTCTAAAATAATCAAGTTAAAGCAGGATGGAGATACTGTCTTGTTATTGGTGGTAAATATCAGAAGAAAGAACTAAGAGTTCCAATGGCTACCTCCAGTAGACAGGATGCACACAGAAGAAGAAAGAGGGCTGGGAGGTGCTAGTTTTCATTTTTAAAAAGCGGTATTTGGCTCTTTATACTGTGTTCATGCATTGCCCAGATAAAAATAAAAAAGAAGCTTTTAGAAAAATGAGAGAGAAAAGAAATGAGATAATGCATATGGACTGCTTGATACTTAGTAGGTGTTCAGAATTTGTGAATTCCTTCTCTTCTTTTATTCTCTTAAATCTTTCTCCAGCTTTGCTTTCAGTCTGCAAGAGCTAAGGCTGACAAGTTCCCCATGTTATTCACTGCTGGGTCATGCTGGGTCATGCTGGCCTTTGTGTTGGCTTGAGCTTTACTCCTCCAGGCCAAAGGCCTCAATCCCTTGCAGGAGGCAGAGGAAGCGTAGAGGTCTGTGGTGGGAGAGAGGGGAGTGTGCTCTGTCCATTGGGATAACCCACAGTTCTAAGCCCCAGTCCCTAGCAGCCATGGAACCAGATTCATGGGGTCTTCATTACTGGCTCCAGTCTACTTGGGGTGGTTCCAGAATGAGACCAAAGTGTTTGAAATTCTCACTGGAGATGGTAGACATATGATCATTCCTAATACATGATAGTGATTGAGAGTGAGATGCCTGGGTTCAAATCCTGGGTCTGCTACCTACAAGGAAAGGGAGCTTAGGCTTCCTTCTGCCTCATGTTCCCTATTCATAAAGTGAGGCTAGTAACATGTACCGTACAGAACCACTGAGAACATCTAAAGAGAATTCACCAGAAGTGCTTAAAGCAATACATGACTAACAGCAACCCCATAGACTGTAGCCCACCAGGCTCCTCTGTCTGTGGGATTCTCCAGGCAAGAATACTGGAATGGGTAGCCATTCCCTTCTCCAGAGGATCTTCCTGACACAGGGATTGAACCTGGGTCCCCTGCATTGCAGGCAGATTCTTTACTGTCTGAACCACCAGAGAAGCCCCAGGGCAAACAAAAAGCTGGGGCAGTTTGCCAGGGATGAATGTCTGGCTTGATATAAAATCTGGCCACTAAAACTTGCATGATCCTCACTGCCAAGGACTTCTGAGCCAGAAGGCAGGCAAGGCTGACCTAAAAAGAGATTGGCTCCATCTTTTGCAAGATCTTTGCTTCAATCTCTCCATTCACATTTCCTTGGGATTAAAATGTCACCAGTTGGAGTGCTCTGAGCCTTGCAGCAAGTGCAAGAAGGAGAAAGTATCAGAGAGTTTGAAAAGTACAAGACTTTTCTGTCTAGATAAACTCACCAGGGGATGACTGAGTTTCCCATGATAGGAATAAGACTGTTTCTCCCCATTTGCTGGGGAGCAGCAAAGCAAAGATGCTGCTGCCCTCTAGTAGCTGCCTCGTCTGCTTTTCCCTAACGGGAGCCTCATGCATTTGATGCAGTCCCATTTCTCATTGTTCCTGGAGGTTGCTTGAGGGAGTGGGAAGGGCTTGGGCCCTGGATACCATCACCCATGGGTTACAATCCTGCACCCACCATTACTGGTTTTCGGTTAGGGCACTTTACTTTTCTGAGTTTGTTTCCTCTTAATCCTGTATCTTTTCTGTGTGACCTTGGGAAAGCTAATTCATCTCTCTCAGCCTCAGTTTCCTCACCTGAAAAGTGGGATGTGTTAATTGGAACTCTTTGTTGCAAAAGTAATAGAAACTATTAGTTTCTTGTTGCTGCTGTAGCAAAATTACCACAAACTTGGTGGCTGAGCACAACATAGATTTATTATCTGACAGTGCTGGAAGTCAGAAGTCCTAAAACCAAGGTGTTGACAGGGCTGTGTCCTTTCTAAAGGCCCTAGAGAAGAACCTGCTTTCTTGCTTTTCCTAGTTAGTGTCTGTCTCTTTCCCCCACCTCCTAACACCAAATTCCCAATGATTGTTCCAATTTTGAACAGTTATCCACTCTGGTCCAGTCAGCTGTGAGCCAGTTAGATTACACAGCACAAAATGGCTGCTGTGGCCAGGTCCAGATGAGTAGGGGAACAGTCACTGTAGCCTGATAAGCCCTCCACTGGGGAGTGGCAAGTGCTCAAGGAAGCCCCCGACAATGAGGAAAAATTAGGCAAAGGGGACAGGTCTCCCCCTCTGTGCCCACTTTCATGCCTTCTTCCTCCCACTTGTGCCCACAGGCCACAGAAGAACGCTTGAAGAAGGAATCCAGCCACAGCCTCCAGATCCAGCACCAGGCGCACCGGCTGGAGCTGCAGGCCTTGGAGGAAAAGGCCCGGCAAGAGCTCCAAAGGGAGTTGGAGAGGATGCAGGCTCAGCAGGCACTGCTGTTAGGTATGCATCAGCCGTGCACCCATCAGGGGTTGGGGCAGTGGGGTGGGGGGTGGTAAGGACCAGCGTGACCCTCCTGGCTCTGCCACCAACCAGCTGCGAGATGTGCATCAGGTCACACACAGCCTCGTTTTCATTTTCTAGGAAGTTGAGTTGCGCTTGTCTCTCCATCATAGAAGTTTTGTACGGATTTGATGAGATATAAAATGCTTAGCATATAAATGAGCCCCGCTAGTGCAGATGATATTATCATCATCATCTTCATCATCATTACTGAGCATTAGCCAGATCTCAGCCTTCGTGAGAATTTCATGAGGTGGCCTCAAACTCTCATTTCTAAAGATTTCTGTAAAGCTGGGGACTTAAGCCCCCAGGATTCTGGGTTTGCCTCTGCTTCTTTCCCTGCCTTCACATTCTCAGCAGGAAGCTCACTTCCTCTTCAGTTTTCACAGCAAAAACTTGTCACACAAAGCATTCTGGAAGTTTCCAGAGGCAGTAGAGATCTCCAAAGTCAAACTGCTTGGGTTTGAAGCCTGACTCCATTCAATGTGCACTAGCTGTGTGACCTCAGGCGAGTTGCTTAACTGCTCTGTGACTCAGTTGCTCATCTGTAAAATGGGAATAACAATAGTATCCCCTTCGTTGGGCTGTTGTTACAATTACATGAGTATATACATGGCAAGTGCTTAGAATAGCACCTGGTAAATGCTGTGTAAATGTTCACTGTCATTACTGCTGAATATTCCACCTGTGCATGGCTGACTCTAAGAGGCTCTGTCTGTTTGGGTAGATAATCTCTCTCCCTCATTTTCTCCTTTACTCTCATCTTCATTCTCACTATTAAGAGCAAGACAAATGTTCTCCTTATTTCATGTCTAGCATTAAAAACCATATAGACCTTTTAAAAATTTTCTTCAAACCTAGACAGTGCTCTCCTTAAGAGAATTTTTGGAAGAGTATTTTCTTTACCTCCATAAGTGAATAAGATCTACTTGCTGCTTGATTTCATTAGACAATGTGACCTGCTCACTGCATGTCAGCACATCAGCCCACATTCATGTTTCCAGATGAAGGAGAGAAAGAGTCCCACAGATTTCCCAGTTAGCAGCTACCCTGGAATGGAGGTGGCCACATGGGAAATGCCAAAGTTTCGGCATCTTAAGAAGATAGATTATACAAGATAATACCCAGGTTGTACCACACTTCTCAGGAACCAGACTCCCCAGACTGAGGTCAGGCTGGACAACCCTGATGAGTCCAACACCCCACAGCAACCATCTTTGCTGCCCTGTCCCTGGCCTCTCTGACCCCACAGCAGCCTGATCTTTACCTGGATGAAAGATTCCAGAGAGACCCTGGGGACAGACTGGCATGCTCAGCACAAGTCCCAGGAAGAAGGGGCTTTGTGGACTGTGTAATGATGATAACAAATCGTGGGCTTTGTGGGTGGCATTGGATGGGTGGGAGCACAGACCACCACAGGGTGATACTAGGACTTCCTGGTCCAAGTTACTCCCCTTCCATCATCTGTGTGAGACACACCTGACATGCAATATAGGTCACTGTGTGAGGAGCAGGAAGGGTAAGTGTCCACCAGATTACCTGACACACTGGGGTGGGTACCTAGACATGCTGGTTGAATAGGTGGATGGGCAGGTGGATGGATGAGGGTGTAGATGGGCAAATGAATGGATGGTGAGAAAATATGAGAAAAGAGGGGCAGGTAGTTCATGCTTCGCTAAAGAGTTTTATTACACATATTTTTGTGATAAAGGATTTCAAAAATTGGGTTGTATTTAAGCTATAGAAATCACTCTATTAAAATCTGAGAGGAGAAGGAAGATGATGAAATAAATTTTTCAACATAATAGCATCAGAATAATTAAACTTTTATATGTGTTTATTGTCCTTTCAGGGAAGCATAGTAAACTTGTGGGAAATCTTTTACAACTGGGACACTTTCATAACATCATTAATTTTTGCTCTAAACATCTTTTATTTATTTTACAAATATATGTTGAGCACTTGCTCTACACTAAATCCTGTACTATGTACCTTATGGCCTCTGAGATTATTGGAACAATGTTTCAAAAGTAATTTGCAATACCTAAAATATAAAGTCTCAAAAGTCCATAATGGAAAATAAAGTATCAAATTTACTAGCACTTGAAAATTATATTCTCTTTAAAAATTAATAACTCACTGAATACTGTCTACTCCATCAGAAAATGTTCTTTTTGAAATGATTATTTTATTTGCCTTTTGATCGCACTGGGAAGTGTCACACTATCAGAAATCACCCCCAATCCTCAGAGGAGAAATTGTACTTCCTGGTTGTACTGGTCCCTGAGTTAAGGAGGGCATGTACATTTCCCCTGGATGATTCTGGTTTTCATAATGACTCTGTTGGGATGATATGCCATCCCCTCCCTGCTGTTCACAATCCAGCTAGGAACTTACATCCATGAGAAGGAGAACCTGTGATTGTTTGTCTCCTTGAGAATTAGCATAAATATATGTCAACATTTCAATTTGAGACCTGTACTTCAAGAAGAGGCCACTGGGTCATGTGCTAATTCCCTGTTCTTAATTTTCTGTCTTGGTGCTGAGGCCAAGTGTTGCCTCAGGGTTCAGCTCTGGATTAAGGCTGTCCCACCCCCAATCCTAACCAACCAGCAATGATTAAGCAGGTGATTCTGAGGGGAGAAGAACCATGGGAGGTGTTGAATCCTGACACTATGACTTATTAGCAGTATAGCTCTGAGGTGCTCAGGCTTTCTGAGGCCAAGTTCCTTCAGCGTAAAGTGGGAGGGATAATACTGGATAGGATGGTTGTAGGGTTTCACTGAAAACACTTTTTAAGGGCTTAACACATTTACTCCTCTATAAATGGTATTATTGTTGCTGTTCTATTGAAATAGGTAAGTTTGGGGAATGTGAACCAACACCTACAGCTGCTCCCCACCCTAACCCACCCCAGACTTTGGCCTCAGCATGCTTCTGACCTTCCACTGCTCTTCCTTTTGCAGAGTCCCTGAGGCAGGAGCTGGCAGAGCAGCGGGCTGCCTGCTCTGAGCACCAGAAGGACTTGGAGGTGCTGCAGACTGAGCTGAGGGCCCTGGACAGCATGGGCAGACGGCAGGTCATCACCCAGTGTCCAGGGGGCAGCGAGGACCATGCTGGGACTTCAGAGGTCAGCACCTCTGCCCTGCCCACACCCTTCTTGGAGCAGCATCAGGGAGAGGTTCCAAGTGCTCTTTCACCCCTTCTCCTTCCACAGGCCTGGGGGATATGTCATGAGCCTGCAGGCTCCCACCTCTGGAAAGCAAAAAACAAGTTTTAAGTACAGCCTGTTATTTTAAATTCAGATGAAATAGCATCTCAGGGTGTTGGTGACAGACAGGTGCTAGAGACAGCTCATCTGGGTCACTCCATGGACCTGCACAGAATTTCTCAGAACACCTCCCCAAACAGATTTCTGCCTAGATGTCCCCTGTTGCCATGAGTCGGGGCTGCCTTTCTGTCACCAAAGCTCTGAACTTTCTGGTCAGACTTGGCCCATCATTTTCCTCCTTGCCCATCCATAATTCCTACCTTGCTGGGTAGCACAGGGACCCCCTAACAACCCAGACATCTCTCCCCAGCCCACCACATTGGGCCTCAGGTATCCATCTAAGGCACCTCTGTGAAAAGCCTTCAGTGGCTCCTTGCTGCTATCAGAATAAGCTCCCAGTGCCCAGTCTGATGTTGAAAAGCCTTCAGCCACTGGCTGCATTTCCCTCTCTGCTCTAAACATGGCCTCTGCCTCCTGCCTCAGTGCCTTTGCACATGCCCTGCCTCCTGCCTGGGACCCTTCCTCCCTTTTCAGCGCCCAACTGATCCTTCCAGGCTGGGGGTCTCCCATCCACACCCATGACTTCTCTCCACCCTCTGAGTGCCTGGAACACTTCCTGTTACTGCAGCTCAGCTCGCACCCGCATCTACTGCCTGTCCTGTTAGGGACCCATCACTACATGGATATCCTTGTTTCCTCGACTGGACTACAAGCCATGTCTGTCCATCTCAGTCCACCCCAACCCCAGCACTTGGCACACAGTTCTGCACACACTAGAGTCTCCACCAGAGTACGCAAATGGCCATAACTAGTTGGTGTCCCAGCCCTGCTGAAGATCGGAGGAACGTGGGGATCATTCATTCCAGATTTTGCTGGTATTGAGAACCTGAACACAATTTCTGTGTTGAATGAGAATTATTAACAACTGATATATCACAGTGAGTTGGTGATATAACAACTGATATATCACAGTTGGTAAAGTCTAGCAGAGGAAAAACAGAACATGATCCATTATATGTTCTAGATTGGTGGGAGCCACCTGGACCTATGGTAGGGGACAGGGGAAGTGTGGGATGGTGACAGCTGGTGGCTGGAGGGTCCAGTGATAGGCCCACTGCAGTGAGTGACAGGCTCACCTGAGGGCTATGGATAGAGACTCAGGCTGGGTGGATGAGACAGTACCTGGTCATCAATGTGCCGGCCTCACCTACATCTCACTGGAGGGAAGCCCTGAACACTCAGGGAGAAACAGCAGACCCTGGGTGATCTCCCACACAGAGAAGAAATGTATTCATTCATAAGAAGGAACAACTCCAGGCAGCAGGAATGAAGGGGCGGCGGTGGCGGGGGCCAGAATATAAGGATGCACTGGTGGATACCACTGCAGGTAAGTGGTGTTCCATCCACCGGAATCTTCTGAGAGCCCCATGAAATATTTCTCAAATCTTTCCCAGCCAAGGACAGAGAGGGATGGACATACCCATCAGCTTCTCTCTCCTTCCAGTCAAGCATGGCCCCACAGAACCTTAACCAAGCTCTTCTGGGTCACGCAGATGTGAGTGCCAGGTGGTGCCCAAGAGTGTCCCACATCATGTGCGCCCCAGGGCTGGAAGCAAGAAGTACGGGGCCTGGGTCACACATGCCCCCTCTGCAATGCTGTTCGGTCTTCATGTGTAAGGAACAGGTGCACAAACCTTCAGGCACGTTTGTATGGCCTTGAAAACTGCTACATTCACCAATTGGGGATTAACTGTGCCCCCATTTAATGTTGGACATAAATCTTTATATTTCTGTCTGAACCTTAGCATTTCAAGCATCATTTCACAGCAGGCATTCATTTGGCACCTACTGAATCCCAGATACTGTGCTAGGTGGTATACAACTGGGAAGACTGAAGTGGAGATGGCTCCTTCCTTTTCTCCACCTGGTGGTCTGATAGAGAAAAACAGCACTTCAGCAAATCAGTGCACTTCTGTGTAACCTCTACACAGATGGGATCTGGCTCTCAGAGAACGATCGTTGCCTCTCCCCCAGGGAGATGAGAAGGTATCACCAAGGCAGGAATGATTGGGTGTGGAGGGCACCCTGGGTAAAGAGATGGGCAAGGGCAAGTGTGGGGCAGTAGATTGTAACTGTGGTGGCCCCAGAATCACCTGGGAAGCTTTCTCAGAAGACACAGGGCTGAGATCTATCCAGATTCACTCTTCCAGAATCTTGGGAGGAGGTGTGACAGATCATTATTGTTCAGCAAATATTCACTCTCCCCTTCCTCTGCCCTCTGTGGTGTTGCCCCAGATTTACATGTTGAAGCCCTAATCACCAATATGATGGAATTTGGAAATGAAACCTTGGGGGATAACTAGTGAATTAGTGTCCTTACAAGAAGAGACAGGAGACATCCTCCCCCGCCCTCCCCCAACACACACATAGACTCCACAGAGGTGGAGTGTTGGGCTTGTTTTAAGCCACATTCTTGGCTCACCAGCATCATTCAACTTTTCGAGAGCCAAATTTGGCCAACTCTCAAAGCTGAAAACTTCAAGAGACTAGACATGAGCTCCTGAATCAAGTCTGGAATTTGAGCTCCAAGCTGGGTCTTTGCCACAGTACATCTGTGGCCCTTGTCTGCCATTGAGCCTCCTGCAAACGGTTCTTCTGGCTGCTTTCTCCCCAGGAGGAGGGTGGCCTGGGCCAGGCGGGCTCTCCCAAAGGCAAGAGTGCAGTGGAGCTGCAGCCCAGCGAGGGATGCTGCCTCCAGGAGGAGAACTCGCAGCTCAAGGAGGCAGTGAGGCGGCTGCAGGCCGAGGTGGAACAGCACCAGCAGGAGGCGCTGCAGCTCCGCGACCAGCACAGGTCGGTCTGAGGCTCCCAACTTCCTTCCCTCCCTCTCTCCCAACTCTGCCCCTTAGTGAGCCTCTGGGGTTTAGGATTAGGTTACACCTTCGGCATCTTCCCAAGGAAAAGACTCCCTAGTATGCCAGGACTTCACTGGTGTTACTCTGACCCATGTAAGGTATCAGTGGTCTAGGAATTCTAGATCTCAAACTGCAGAGAATAAGCCCTGAAGTAGAGGGAGGGGTCGATGCTGGGTTTACCCTATTTCCCTACAGATTAGGAAATTTATGGAATCAAACTTAATAATACCAGAAGTATCCTTAAAACCAGCCTTAGGGAGACAGTGCAGTGGCATAGCTTAAAAAACAGTTCTGTGTGCTCCTGTTAATAGCTGTGTGCTCCTGTTAATAGCTGTGTGACCTTGGGCAAGTCTGCTAACCTCTCCTACCTGTAAACTGTAGGAAACACTACCTCTCTTGGGGCTATTGTAGATGCAGTGAAACATATAGGAAGATGCTTACCACGGACTGACCCTGGTACTTGGTAAATTGTAGTGATAACTATGATCTTCTTATCTAGGTTGGATAGCCCTTTTTCCATCCTGAATTCACAGACTTTTTTCACCTCGATGGAAAGTTTATAACTACGACTTTAATTTTGTTAATGGATATAGGACTTTTCAGGTTATCTGTTTCTTCCTGAGCAAGCTTTGGTAATTTGTACCTTTGAAGGCACTTATCCATTTCATCCCAATGTTTGAATGTCCCAGTTTCCAGCATAAAGCTCAAGTGAAAGTAGGCCTGAGCTCATCTTAGGAATAGCCATGAACCCACCTGGCCAAGGTGGAGCACCTTAAATTCAGGTAGAGACTCACCATGTAACACTGGAGTAAGGACACTGGACCAGAGTAGGGGTTCCTAATCATTTCCAGGTACAGCTTCCTCCAAATGAGGAAAGCAACAGACCCTCTCCTGGAGAAGGGTATCCTCACATAAAAATATGCATGTACTTTTGGAGGGTGTCAGGCCCCTTAGGCTGGTCTGTGGATCCCTTAGTGCCCCACCCCAAGGTTAAGAAAAGTGATATTAATAGCTGATGGTCGAACATATACTTTGTGCCATGGACTGTCCTAGACATGGATTAACATGGTTCATCCTTGCAATAACCCTATAAGGTAGCCCCTATTGTCAGTCACATGGAGAAACTGAGCCAAGCCTAGCTTGCCCAAGGTCACACAACTAGGAAGTGATGGGGGAGGTCAGGGATGGACACTGGAAGCCTAAATGCTGTTCTCTTAGCCCCTCTCACACCCTGCCTTTCCAGACTGGACTGCAGGTCTCTCAGCTCTCAGAGCCCCAACAGTCATCAATTCTGATGAAGAATCTCAGCCTCCAGGCCTCCTCACCTGCTCCAAGTGAAAGGAGTATTTTCTGGGACTCCTTTCTTGAGCTATCCTCCCACCCTTCCCCTTTGTGCTCAGGTCCCTCATGGAATGCTGGGGTGGAAGGTGCTGAGACGGTGTCCCGCAAGATGGGTTTATCCTGGTCCCCACAACTCAGAGAACCCAGGTCTCCTTCCCACCATGTCCTGACCTCAGATTCTGCAGGCCACCTGGCAGAGTGGGGAGAAAAACTCCAGTCCCCTAGAAGTTCAGTTGCTAGACGCCTGGGCAAGCCCAGCTGTGCTTCTCCTCCCACCCCCCACCCCCACCCCTCCAGGCTGCTGCAGGAGGATCAGCAAGCCCAGCGGGCCCGGGAGGTGGAGATGCTGCGCCAGGAACACCGGAAGGAGATGCAGGCCATGGTGGCTGATTTCAGCAGTGCTCAAGCCCGGCTCCAGGCCCGGCTGGCTGCCCTGGAAACCGAGTAAGTGAGGCTTTGGCCCCAGGCTGGGAAGGACTTGTAGACGTACCATTTTGTTGGGGGGACCAACTCATCCCATTGTCCCTGTCACTCTCTTAGTTTTAAAACTAGAAGTCCTGAGTTCCACAAGCGCCTCAGTTCCAGGCAAACTGGGAAGGTTGGTCACCCATCCTTTTATGAGAGACAACATTCCTGTCTCATGCAGGGCACTATTAATCTGTGAGGAATGAGCACGGTTTAACCCTCACACTTGGAAGAAATCAGAAGGATCAAGGCTGCTCTTTTTATGAGTATCTCCCCCTCTAATATGCATCATTTCATTTAATCCTCACAGCAGTTCTTTTAAAAAATTAATTTAATTGGAGGCTAATTATTTTACAATATTATAGTGGTTTTTGCCATACACTGACATGAATCAGCCATGGGTGTACATGTATTCCCCATCCTGAACACCCCTTCCCAGTCCCATCCCTCAGGATCATCCCAGTGCACCAGCCTGAGCACCCTGTCTCATGCATCAAACCTGGGCTAGTGATCTATTTCACACATGGTAATATACATGTTTCAATGCTATTCTCTCAAATCATCCTACCCTTGCTTTCTCCCACAGAGTCCAAAGTCTTTAGATCTGTGTCTCTTTTGCTCTCACAGCAGTTATTAAAGGTAGAAGCTTATTCCCATGGACAGATTAAGAAACCAAGAGCCCTTCTTGCAAGCATTCATTTATTCATTCAACAAATATTTGTTAAGGGCCTTCTGTGTGCCTTGCACTGTTTTAGGTTCTGGGGTTACAGTGGGAATAAAACAAAAACTGTGCTCTCATAGCACTCACAGATTCTAGATGGAGATTCTGACAAAGAGTAACCAAACAAATATTAAACTTCATAACAGATAGTAAAAATGCTATAAGGAAAACAGGATCAGTATCTGGAATGCCAAGGGTGGGTAAGGAGGTGACATTTAAGCATTAGGAGGCGTGGAAATGAGAGCGACATTTGGACAAAGAGCTTTCCAATCAGACAGAAGAACAAGTGCAAAGGCCCTGGGGCCTGCCTCCCAAAACCAAACAGCCAGAAGGCTTAAGTGGAATGAATGAGAGAGTGATGGTAGGAACTAAGGTTGGCAGAATAGCTGGGAGGGATAGAGAAGATGCTCCACTGAGTGAGAACAGGTTTGGGTGTATTTGTGTGGAGTGCATATTCACCTTTTAACAGGGTCATTTCTGAGTGCTGAGAAGAGAAGAGACTTGGGGGGTCAGGGTTAGTGACAAGGTGACCAGGTCAAGCAGCACTAAGTAACTTTACATGTCACCTGTCTTACCCTTAACTTGTGCTTTTAAAAACTGTCCCCAACTGTCTCCAATATAAAGCAGATCATCTAAAATCTGGAGTAGGTTTTACCACCTACCATCTAATGGGCTCTTACCATGTGCCAGGCATACATTATCTCCTTGAATCCTCACAACCACCCAGTTTCATGCCCATTTTAAAGAAGGAACTGAGGTTTATGGGCAAAATATCCATTACATAGCTAGAAAAAAGCAAAGCTGGGTTAAGAGCCCGGGTCCTCTCACTCCAAAGCCCTGGCCTCTTATCAACTAGTCAATGGATCACCTGCAGCCCCCCTCCCTCCACCACCATCCGGAGGTTATTTCTCTCCAGCTTCACACTGAAAGGGCTGTGGGTACCTGCTACCCCCCTATTTTGCAGAACCAGCTCAGGCCGTGCTCTCTGGCCACCAGGAGATGGCGATGGAACCACATCTGTAATTAGCACAACCTGCTGTCCTCGGTAGCAGTGGGGACATTTGCCAGCCAAAGCCACTTTCCCCAAACTTCCCTGGTTCTTGAAGCCCTGGTGAATGTGGCATCTATGTACACAGATCTTTGATTCCTGGGCTGTACACATGTCAGACTGGGAGTTGGGGTCCTGGGCTCCATCCACCTGGAGCTCTGCAAGCAACTCACTGGCTGACCCTGGGCCTCAGTTTCCCCTTTGGTGAACAGAGTAGCCAGCCAGGCCAAGCACATGGCAGCATCCCCATCATGTCCACATCTCCCTCCTGAGTCATTGTGGCGCGGGGGCTAATTGCATGCCTGCTTGAAACAGACTGAAAGATTCCGGAGAGAAGCCAGGGAAGGGGGCATCCAGGCCGGAGGACGTTCAGCTCATAGGCCGTCTGCAGACCCGCTTGAAGGAGAGGGAGGAGATCATCAAGCAGCTGACGGTGAGGCTTCAGGGGCGTTCGCTTTAGCCTGGCACTTCCCTGGGTGCCTAAAACTGTATTCCTGATAACCTGAAAACCACCTTACAAAAGGTCCTTGGTTATTGTTTCCATTATATAAAATAATACATGCTCACTAGAAAAAACACAGGAAAGTAGAAGGCAAAAAATAATTACCCTGCTCCCAAGTCCTACACCATCTGCCTGATGTTGGTATTGGTTTGTGTTTTGCTAACCTATAGAATTTGGGAAAATCTAGAATGACTTGGACCTCACATCCGTGTCTCCTCACTCTGACCATTGCTTTAGGATTTGTCCAGCCTTCCTGTGCTCCACGTTTTGGTTGAAAGTTCTCTGTAAGCCAGCTCCCAGTGGTTTACATTCAGCTCTGGGGACTTTGGCTGATATACTTGCTTCTATTGGCGTGGCCCATATGGGTCAACTAGTTAGCCACATGTGAAGTCTAGCCATTTCCCTGTGTCTCTCCCTTCACCACCTTGGTCCAGGCCCCACTGCCTCTTAAAAATGGTGGAGAGTCCTTTGGTCTCCCCACTCACTCCAGCCTCACCCTACTCTGCTGACCTCACAGCAACCAGGGTAACCTTATTAAATGTAAGACACATCACAGCACAGCTCTGATCAGTACTACCTATGGCTCCCTGTCCTTCTCAGAGTAAAATCAATGGTCTTATAGTGGCTACACATCCTCCCACAACACACACACACACACTTGTAACTCACACCCATCCTTGCACCCTCCTGCTCCCCAGGCACACTGCTTCTTGTCAAGATGATGAGGAAAACTTAACCACTGATGGAAAATCAGATGATACTAACAAGGAATTGGAGAAGGAAATGGCAGCCCATTCCAGTATTCTTGCCTGGAGAATTCCAGGGACAATAGAGCCTGGCAGGCTACAGTCCATGGGTCACAAAGAGTCAGACTTGACTAAGCGACTAACACACAATAAGGAATTGTTTGTTAAGTGTGACAAAAGTATCATGGTTATGTTTTGTAACAAGTCCTTATCTCTTAGAAATACTTACCAATGTTTTTACAGATGAAATTTGACAACTGGAACTTATTTTAAAAACAAGACATCTGGAAAGAAAAACAGTGGGAAATGACACTGATAAAAGATTGACCATATAGCGACTGTGAATTGTTTAGTCAAAGTCATGTCCAACTCTTTTAGACTGTCTAACCCCATGGACTGTAGCCCACCAGGCTCCTCTGTCCATGGAATTTCCCAGGCAAGAATAATGGAGTCGCTTGCATTTCCTTCTGAGATCTTCCTGACTGGGTGTTTTTTTATTTTGCCTTAGCTAGTAACTTTCTGCAGTAGACTTTTCTTAGATGCTAAGAGTACCTGGATCTCTGATTTCCCTAAGGCATTCCAAATAAGCTTGCCCTTTCCTTTACAAGAGGGGCTGGGGACACCAAGGCCCCAGAAATAAAGGTGCTTCCTCAAAGCCTCAGTGGACTGTAATTTGATTCCCAATGACTTCCCCTCTTTCCCCTGGTCTTTCTTCCTTTCTGTAATCTGCCCTCACAGCCATCTTCCTTCAAATCAAACTCAGTGTGCTGAGTAATTAGGCTCATTTAGACTCAGTTGTATTGTTTCTCCAGGAGGAGAGAAGATTTCACTATGCTGCGTTCCCCAGCGCAATGTCCCATCGGAATCGATCCTTCTCTTTCAATCCTCACCCAGGGTATTTGACCCCTTCCATGAAGGTAAATTGGTCCTACTGGTTTTAATGCATTACATAATTCTGTTGGCTTCATTTTTCCCAAAGATAATGGCAGCTTATTTATCAACAGTCTCACATTCATTTAGAGAAATATTCTTTGAAAATAAGACACCCAGGAGATAGTACAAATTACTAGCAAACTATTTATATCTGACAAGGCAGATTACGTATATTTTTTATGAGTTTTTAAAATTTTCCAAACTTTTTATATATGTGTCACTACTAATAGTGGCTATATCTTGGTGATAGAAAGGAGAAGGGCAAGAATCCTTCACTTCACCTTTTTTTTCCTTTTATATTTTTGCAATGTATTACAGTGAAAATAGTCACATCCAGATTTCTCATCTGCTATCACAAAATCCTAAAGCACTAGTTTCTATTTTTTAGTAATTTATTACCTCCAGTTGAATTCATATGAGCTCATTTATAATTTTTATATTTCCCTCTTCATGTGACAAAATGTAAGTTTCACTCCAGAAATATTAATGTATTTGAGGACAGTGTGGACCAGCTTCTGCTGAGGGTGCCTTTTAAAATCTAAAAACTTTAAATTAAAACATACATTTGCTGCCAGAAGTTTTGGATAGAGATTGTGAGCCTTTTTTAAAGTACAACTAAACGCTTTAAAAAAGAGCATGCAATATATAAATAAAAGTACTGTCTCTTGCTCACATAATTCTAGCATGGCAGGCTTATCTACTTTTATAATAATGCTTCTGTTAGGTGGCACTAACAGGCCTTTCTTTTAATATCAACAGAAAAAGAAGATGGAGGAAGTGCCCAGCCGAGTGGTCAGTGTGCCAAACCTCGCTTCCTATGCTAAGAACTTTCTGAGTGGTGACCTGAGCTCCAGGATCAATGCCCCTCCAATAACTAAGTCACCCAGCTTGGACCCAGGTCCCAGCTGTAGCCGGCCCTACAAACCCACGCCATCTCTAGATGTGCAAACTGCCACAAGGTAGGGGGCCAGAGCTGGGCTTCTCAGGAAGGCAAAGAACCTTCCTGCCAATGCAGGAGACGTAAGAGAAGCGAGGTTGATCCCTGGGTTGGGGAAGATCTCCTGGAGAAGGGCATGGCAACCCACTCCAGCATTCTTGCCTGGAGAATCCCATGGACAGAGGAGGCTGGCAGACTATGATACATGGGGTTGCAAAGAGTCAGACACTACTGAAGTGACTCAGCATGCACGCAGAGGGCCAAAGCTATGATTCCATTTTTCTGTTGACAGGAGGGAAATTAGAATTCCTTTCTGGCACCTGTTAAATACCCAGCATTTGGGCCGATACAAAGAATAACAAAACAAGCCTTGCCTTGGACAAACTGCAACTCAGCCAAAAAGAAAGATTATCTATGAGAAGGGAAATAGGTCATTCTTTAGAAGAGATACTATTCCCTGATAACAAATCCCAGAAAGTCTCTTTTTTTTTTCCTTTTCCATGGATGAGTAGACAGGGGACACTGAATCACTTAGCTAATCACTTCAGAGTGGTTCACACAAACGATGGGCTGTCATCATCTGGCCTTGAGTCTGGATTCAAGTTCTGGTCCTCCTCATTCTTAGCTTGTGTGGCTTTGGGAAGCTCACTTGACATCTCTGTTTCCTCACCTCTAAAATGAAGATAATATACCACCTACCTCTTCAGACTCATGTGAAACTAAAGGAGTTAATCCATAGGACATGCTCAGCACAAGACCTGGTGTAGAACTATTCAGCAATTTCCCACTATTATTAAAAGGTTATTTCTCAAGATTCATTATATATTTAATCTTAATCTGTGGGTTTGGTTGATCACATATGGTGCTCTCTAATACTGCTTTGTTTTCCAGAAACCCCTGCAGCATGCTTCTCTTCCAGAAATGTGTGATTTCCCCTGTTATTGATTTTCCTTCTTCCCCAATTTTTGTTCAGAGCTAAATCTTTAATTGACTTTGAGTTTGCTTTTCAGAAGAGGCCTCTTCTGAAATGTTCCTTTTCCAAAGGCCCTGCCTGCCCAAGGCTCTTTGGACAAAAATGAATGTGGAGCTGGAAGGACCCCCTGCCAGTCACTGAGCAAGTCCAGCCCTTTGTTTCGAAGCTGAGGACACTGAGGCCTAGAATCCCAAGCATATGGTCTATTAACTGCCAGAGCCAGAGCTGGCCTGACCCTGGCCACTGTTCATCTCATTATCACACACCTTTTTAAAGCTGTGTTCCCATTGTTTTATAAGAAGCTTCACAAGTACAGATAGAGACTTTTCAGATAGGTATACACTGTACTTACTTATCATTTCTCTTTTTCAGTTTATTAGACTAATTTCACAGCCTCACTGAAAGGCCAGAGCACATTAGGTAACTTTTGAAGAGGCCAGAAGTGTAATTTTGTATTCATTAACCATTTCTTCTTTTACTGTTTTTTGAAAGGGGTTTATTGTTTAATTTGTGCCTGAAATAAATAGTAAATGTTGCAGACTTCTCTGGGAGCCAGAGGTTGAGTCCACCTGCCAGTGCAGGAGACATGGGTTCAGTTCCTGGTCTGGGAAGATTCCACATGCCATGGGGCAACTAAGGCCGTGCACCACAAGAGAAGCCACTGCAATAAGCCCACACGCTGCAACTAGAGAGTGGCCCTTGCTTGCCACAACTAAAGAAGGCCCCCATGCAGCAACCAAGACCCAGCTCAGCCTATACATATATATATATTTTTTTCTTCTTTTAAATAGTAAATGTTGCAAAATATGCCTCTTTCATTTTCAGTGAAATAATGGACAGCATTGTTTCCACAACGGAATTAGATGCTCTCTCCTCATCTTCATCCTTCACAACTTGTTTCTAGCTACCAATATCGACCCATCACATTCTAGTATCTTTTTAAGAGTAAAGTAGTAGTTATCTTTCCCTGAAAAGATGATGGCATATTAAGTTGTTTACTGAATAATTTTCGAAACCATCTAAGAAAACTTGTTTGTTTTTAGGACACAAGATGATGATACAGCCCAACCCAAAGAAGTGCAACAGAAGCAAGGTTCAGCACACCAAGAATGGTTTACCAAATATTTTTCTTTCTAAACTGATCCTTGGGATAGCATAAAGAGGATATTTGAAAAACATTTCTTTTGAAACACCTGACTGAAGGAATGAACTAAAAAGCCAACCAACCAAATAACTTGCTTGTAATATGATTTACATATATAGCTAAAACAAATTCTTACATTAACATTTCATACTGTTTCATTGTGATGATAAGATGAAACAAGCCAGTGTTGTCAGAAAGCACCCACAGGGAAATATTATTGTTACTGATGACCTATACATGATTATTTCTAGTGTCCATAAGACTGCACACCACCTTATGGAATATCAGACTTTGTGATTTCCATGGTCTACTTTGAAAGTGGTTTCATTTTTCCTAGGATGCTGATCATCTTCACTTTAAAGTGTTTCTATGTAAATAACTCCAAAATGCACACGCAACCTCAATAGGAAGGGGAATAAAACAAAGCTCAGAATAACCAGGAAAGCCAGTTTCTAAAAACCAAACCCAACTACTAGGAATGGACTGTAGCAGACTTTGGCATAGTTGGATCAAATATTTTGACTTCCTAGGTCCAGGATATGAAGATTACGGAGGGTGTAACACCTACCTCAAAGGGGCTTTTTGAGGTTTAAACAAAATATGGGTAATAATTCTAATCATGAATTGTAGTTAAGCTTTGCCAGGATTTCTCTGTGAATAACGGAGCCTGACCCTGTCATACATCTCAACCTCAATGACTGTAGCATCGGCTCGATTGTTTGTGACGGTTTCTAGATTATCTGTTCTTTGAAGTCAAAGACCTACTGAACCTCTAGTCTTGCCTCGTGGTGCGTTGCTTCCCCATCGCATGGATGCTCAGTGGATTAAAGGGAACTGATAATGGCTGTTCAGTGCTGACCTTGCTGTCAGTCCATGCTGAGTTGTCTGATCCTCTGATGGAGCATTGCAATTTAACAAACTCAATACAACTTTCAGTGGGAAAAATACATCCTCAATCCTTTGGTGCTGGCCCAGCAGGTGGCCTATAAACAGTTGTCTATTCCATGCACTGTCAGATCTTCACTCTTTGAATAAAACTTTAAACAACTGGGCAAAAAAAAATGGTTGTGACTTGTACTGATTTTTCAGAGGTGAAAGTATACAAAGGCTGAACTTAGAAACAGGGAGTTCACATTAACCTCAGTCAGATCATCTCCAATAAAATGTAGCTGCTCATGCACTTGGGTCATTTTGAGAGAAATGCAATTACAACTCAGACTCATAATCTGAAAGTAAATTTACTACCTAATTAAAACATATAGCCCAATAACATACTTTTTTTAAATGTAAATACTTGTTTCCGTCTGTGTAACATGCCCTGTTACTTTTCAGTATCAGGTATTTTTTAGTTTTATTTCCTGCTTGAAGTGAACATTATAGGATAGTGTTCTGTGTTTTAAAAAGAGTACATACAGGTAGTTCTATTTTTGTTGAAATATTTTCCCACCAGTGTGCAACTCCTGATGACTAACAAAGGAGGCTATTTAATTCAGCATAACACATGCTACAGAGATAGAATTTTATTGTGATGCTATATCAGTTTTAACTCCTTGTTGCATGTGACTAAAGATCATGCTAAATTTTAAGATTATACACAAATAATTATCTTTGCTAAGTACATCTTGGCATGCATCTATCATTTTTTCTTTAGGACGTATTCCTTGAGTATTGAAATAAAGCATCAAAGGATATGCCTAGGCTTTTTGTGTAATACTACCAAATCACCAAAAAGTTTCTAGCAATTTACACCTTCACCAGCAGTGAATGAAATTCTACCTCTCTGTACCCTAGATAATATTGATAAGGAAATTTGAGAGAGAAAACATTCTTGTTTTCTTTTGCATAATCTGGTTCCATTCATCTCTCAAGAGCAGAGTGGTCTAGAGACGATGGGGATGGCTTGGAGGTTAACAGCAGACATGAAGACAAATGAACTGATTCAGAATTGATTTAGGAGGAAAAACAGGGTATCTCTTTAGGCTATATTATAACAGAGAGAAGAAATTAATGTATGCCTGGAACAAACCTGGAAAGGAACATTTCCCAGTTGCCAACTGTTTCTTAACTGGGGGAGAAAAGAATGAGGTTGTCCATCAGTAGTTGCACACTGCATACCTGAGCCCTTAGTACTGCTCCAGTATCAGTGCAGCAGCAGGTGCAAGTGAGGCTACCTGCTACATGCTCGGTCTCCAGCCTCTACCTGGATTCCGTAAGGGCAAGTCTGGAAAAGTAAACAGAGCTATGACTGGGACCAGTTTCCTAGCATCCTTCAGGTTTCTAAGAGGAGCACTAATCTCCACCATCATCCCCAAGGTGCAACATTGGTTTTGATCTGCTGCCTCCTACTAGCTCCTCAGCTGTCTGTTCTCCCCCTGCAGGGGATAACCAAAGATGCTCCAGAAACTCATAGAGGCCTTTGAGCATTAAAGAGTTATTCTGTCACTGTCCCTTTGCTCAGTCGAGACAGTGGAGTGTTAACCAGCCAATTCCACCGTTCTTATATGCAACATTGAATCTGTGCATTGACAAAAGTTCCCTTCCACTGGGAAACTTGCCCAGGGAAGCACTGGTAAAATCCTCAATAACGAGGCCGCCCTCTTGTGCTGGTAACTGGCCCTCACATCCCACTCAGCATGGATCTTCCTGCCATTTGGACAGTGAGTGAGTCAGTTTCCAACCTCACCCTCCTGTCGATTCTCAGACCGTGCTCACAGCAGCATGTCAGTCAGGCCCTCCAGGAGGCATACACTGAGACAGCTGGAGGAGCAAAGACCACCAGAAACCTAGCTATAGTTGAATGAGTTGGGTTTAATATTTGTTGGAACAGAGGTAGAATGTCCATCATGAAGAATCATGGAGCTTCTCAGAAAGTGTTTTAGAAAGACCCTATTGTAAGATTTTGGCACTGGATAATTTCAAGGAGATTCTAAAAGAGCAGGGCTTCATTCCAAATTGGATGCTGTCAGAAAGCAGAGGAAACTCTATGACTGGATCTTATCTTACTCCAGTAGTCATATACAGATGTGAGAGCTGGACCATAAAGAAGGCTGAGTGCCAAAGAATTGATGCTTTCAAATTTCGGTGCTGGAGAAGACTTCAGAGAGTGTCCTCAACAGCAAACCAATCAATCCTAAAGGAAATCAACCCTGAATATTAATTGGAAGGACTGATGCTGAAGTTGAAATTCCAATACTTTGGCTACCTGATGTGAAGAGCTGACTCATTGGAAAAGACCCTGATGCTGGGAAAGATTGAAGGCAGGACAAGAAAGGGATGACAGAGGATGAGATGGTTGGATGGCATCACCAACTCAATGGACAGGAGTTTGAGCAAACTCCAGGAGATAGTGAAGGACAGGCAAGCCTGGTATGCTAGTCCATGGGGTCACCAACAGTTGGACATGACTTAGCCACTGAACAACAGTGAGGGCCGACTAGAGATAAAGCTGCAAATGGTTTTAAAAAAAAGGTGCAGTCACTTATTTTTTAAGCCAGGACAATGTTTGGTATTTAAAGGGTGGCAGTGTGACCTTTATTTTTTCCTGCGCTTATACAGAGTTGTGAAGTGGTTTGTTCTGCTCTATCATGGTCTCAGAGCAGCTTTGTTTAGGAGGCTGGTACCTTAGACTGCTTCTGTCTCATAGGAGAATAACACAGCCCAGCACTGCTGATGCAGGGGCAAGTCAGGGGCAAGTCTCCCTTTTCTCAGGAGAAACACGTGTTGAATCAAGGGGAGGAGGCAGGAGGCAGGAAAAGCCTTCATATTTTGATACAGAGTTGACACCTGTAGAGAGAGCCAAGGAAGATAAAGGCAAGAAGCCTAGAGGCAAGAAGCCTGTAGAGAGAGGCAAGAAGCTTAGATAGCAGCAGAGTTAGGAGAAAAAGCCTTGGTCAGGCTGAGGAGCTTCAGAGCAAGGACTGACTGCCCATTAAAGAAGTCCGTGTTGGGCAGAAATAACATGGTTCCACTATCCCCACCGTGAGAGCACGGCCTTTGAGAAAACTGAGCAGGGCTCCTTCGTGGCCTCCAGAGGCCCATGACCAAACCCTTAGGGATGTCAACATTTATAGGTTGGGCAGAAGAGGAAAGAGAAAAGATGTGTTAAAGAGAATGAGTTCAAAAATAGATGATCAAGTGTCAAAGTGAAGCAGGTGAGAGTATGTGGAGGAGTTGGAGACTGAATGAGGGGCCGGGCAATGGGATGGCGCTCAGGTTATCATGAAGGGAATGCTGAAGACGGGAGACCAAGAACGCTGAGCTGCAGGGAGTGACCTGCAGACGAGAGCCCCCGAAGGTCAAACCCAGCAGAAGGCAACTGGCCGGGCCTCACATCACTTGAGGCAAGGCTTGTCTTAACACAGTGTAAACGCTTCAGCAGATGGAACAGGAAGGGAATAAAGATGCCCTCAAAATGTGGGTGGGTCTGTCATCCCTTGAGAGGTGAGAGAAATCCCAGCTGATACCTCATTATTTTCTCCTCGAAGGAGGCGGCATCCTAGAGGGTATTCTGTGTTTGTTGACCAGCAAAATACATCACCAAAAATGAAAAAGATATTTAGTGAAATGTTATTTGACAGAAAACTTTTGAATTTGTAAAGAAATCGTAATAACTGGTACACACATTAGTTCAAAATATTTTTAGTAAGCACCAAATAGAAGTTTCTGAACTTTTCACTAAGAACCTCTTCATTACTGAAAGAATGTCTAAAATGTTATCGGTTAGGTGTTTAGTCAAGAAATCTAAAGTTGCCAGTTTCTGACTGGCATAAGGTGACCAGGTTAACAACCTTGACATCAGATAATGTGATTAAAAACAACTTTTAAAAGCTTTACCTATACACTCTGACTGAAGGAATTCGTCGGCCTCAGGCTATGTACCATACACAAAAGCACAGGAAAACAAGTACTATGTATAAAAAAATAACACATGGTTCCTCTGTATTCAGAGGGGAATAATGCCTACTTTTCATGAGAACAAAGACACAGATCACTAACCCCAGAGGGAGAACCAAGTAACGCTGGCAGAAGAAACAAGAGGTCCTGTGTCCTGGGGATGTGATGGAGGGCCTTCAGAGGCTGTGGAGACCAGGTGGCATCCAGGCCAGACGGAAACTTGAGTGGATGTCAAGGTGGGTGGGGCGGGCCTTCAAGACCAGAGAAAAAAAAGTCAGCCAAGACACTGAGTCTCAGAAGTACTGCCTGTTCAGAAGACAGTACTGCACTGGTTGAGGGTGGGGGGGTGTAATCTAATGAGGGACTGTAAACAACAGAGAAAGGAAAGCCTTATCTAAGGAGATAGGGCACAATGCCGGTTTGTATTTCTCAACAACAGTTCAACAGAGAAACTGAGATGGCCTTTGTGGCCAACAGAGGCTTAGATATCTTCCCAACACCGAGTCTCCTATGCACCCTACAGCCCACCTCCCACTTCAAGGTCCCAGTCCCTTGGAATCAACACCATTAGCAAGAACCTTTGTTAACAGAAAAATCTGCTCCAAAAGAACGGAACACACAAAACTTAAAACTCAAGAGATGATCACAGCAAGTTCATATTCCACCAATGCCTCTGTTGAGAGCAGGGTCCACTGTGTTAAACTGATTCATTATTGCAGAAGCAATAATCAGTATTGCTTATCTCACCACTAGCATTATCACTGCTCCCACCACTGCACCCCAAAAGTAAATAAACACTACACAAAAGATAAACTTATCCCAAATAAAAGTCAACATTAATTCAAGGATACTACTGGATTTCTAAAGCACTAGGTTACTGCAGTACAGTAACAGTCACTATACTAACCTATGATATTATAATCCTCTTCCTCTTCTGATCTATCTATAAAATATTCTCACTGTGAGGCTCTGGAAGTTTTACACTGTGCATTAGACTCCTCTTCTTCAGGTAGTTCAAACTCTTGAAAAACAGAAAAGTTGCATATTTTTATATACTGCCATTGAACAGTAAATTATCATGGAAGCCTACAACCAAAATCCTCATCCTCTGATATGCAGCTCAGATCATATCATACAAACTAATCTAAAACTGGAAATACAGAGAAATTGAGTCATACAAAAATAAAAACAACATAAAAGCAAGCATAAAAAAAAACAACATAAAAGAAATCTGTAAATAGCATCACACTAACAGTCTTAAACTTTTGCTAATGACAATATACTTGGTTTACCACAGCAATAAGCATTTTATAAAGTACTCAAGAAATAACACTTACAAAAATAAGGGGAAAATTTTAGGTGAGAGCACAAAACGAAAATCATCTCATTCTCTGGCAAAGAGTTCTCCCAAAATGTCAAGTCTACAAGAAGAGATGTTTAGCAAAACAGTGTTTGGGCTGACTCAGGCACCAGCTAGTGTGCAGGTGGCCTTTCCTCAGGTTTGCTTCATCGGTGCAGGGATATTTGCAGACGCCTGCTCGAGGTAGGCCAGGGAGCCCTGAGGGATGTCGGCTGGCTTCTTGTGCTGCATGTTGATGTCCTCCAGCACCTGCTGCCAATGTCTTAGTTTTGTCAAGTGCTTCTGGACCAGAGCATCCTTTCGCTGTAATTCATTCCTCAGTTCTGAGACATCCTACAAATGAAAGCAATCGAAGCAATGAAGTCAGAGCAAACTCATGAAAAATGAACATAATTCCTGATTAGTTAAGAGCACTAAGCAGTAAATTCAAAACAGAATCAACTAAGCCATACTAGGCCGATTATTCTGCTTAGCTGCATAATTTGAATAAACTAAAGCAACTCTTTCCATGAAAGATGCCTGCTTAACACTGAGTTACTTCTAATTCATGCTCTTTTAATAAGTAATACAACAAGTCACAAAATTCCAAAGTACCAAAGGGCAGCCAAAATAAAAAAATCAGTCTCTTTTTTATCCTGGCCTCTGGGCACCCAGCATTTCTATATCCAAAGCCTACTGTGAGAAGAATCTAAACACTTGAGGATCTGAAACACATATGAACTGTTTTAAAAGAATCCACAGCTACCATTCTATCCTTTCAGATTATGAAGTAGTAAACCCTCATTTTTAAGAATTTTTTTTAACAAATAATAGTATTAAAATTCTGTATTAAGACCTGACCTTAAACATACCTAGACTATCACTCAGGTATTCAAATCAGGAAATGATTTCATATGGTGAATTATAGGAATATCATCTTCTTACCATTCACCTTCTTAATAGCTGGTATCAAAGAATAAAAACATTTTGACTAATTGCTCAGCTTGTGGGAGAAGTTACTTTAAAAATTATTGGAAAATAATGATTCTAATTTAGTTTTTTCCATTGAAGGAATTGCTGTGTTTGGGGCAGGAAGATCCTTCTCTTCCACACTGCAGGGAGCAGACCCTGGGCCAACCCACAAAATGCCATTAATGACAACCTCAATATATTTCCAAGACTCTGGTTTCAAACAACTGAGAAAAATGAAATCTTGAGTTTCAAGGAGCCTGGAACAGAACACTGACTTTTTGATTCCCTGAACGAAACTGCCCAGAATCCTTCCTGTGTGTAAGGCACCAGGGTCACACAGACTAGTTTCTGTCCAAAATGAGCTTATCATCTACGTTAATGGCTTTTCAACATTTTCAAGCAGCAGAACTTTTTTTTTTAAAAGAAAAATCTTCCACAGAAACTAACGTAAGAAACAAGTAAAGGCTGTTCTGTTTGAAGCCCTGCTTTCCACCCCTACCCCTAAGGTCCAGGTTGTCATGAACACTGACAACCAACATTTTACACTCAAGCTATGAAGCCCCACTGTAACTAGTTGGCAAATGGAGCACCTCCGTTAAAGTGTAAATGGAATTTGGACAACATTTGTTCTTCCTTAAACTTGGGAAGAAAGCTGAGCTTGTACCTCTTTGATAACTTGATCTGGTTTCTGGACAGATAACTGCAATCTTTTTTGTAGGAAAAAACATTCTGTCTGTCTTGCAATATCCAGGAATTTCTGGATACACTGGTCAACACCTTAAAAAAAAAAAAAAGACCAAAATATTAAATTAAGAAAAACACTAGACACACATATCTCTCTCATAAATGAACAGTCAGGTATCAGATGGGATCAGGGGTTCTAATCCTGCTCACAGCAATAATATTGACCACCGACCTCCTATGTATTAACCAACATTAAATAGCAGATAATCTGTGCATTTATCAAGTGAATAAGAAACCTACCAACAGTACAAAGTTCTCCCAAAGAAAGACAATGCAGAGATCCAGCAATTAACAACCCACTGACCAGGGACATATAAATGTCTTTCGTTACCCAAACGTTATTGACCACAGATGTTTCAGTCTTCACTTACATAACAAAACACCAGCAACACGCATTCATTTCTATGAAAACCCCCCTGGTCAGTAATGTGTTAACATCACGATTTCCAGTTGAAATTAAACATTTAAAACACAGTACAAAGAAATAAAAAGTACCTCTCTGGGGACAGAAGTTGGGAACTTGGACGAGGAGGGGGAAGCACAAAACTTAGTTCTTTAAAAGCAGTACACACTATTGGCCTTCTGTCTTGGTATCAACATGAAAAGCTCATTCATTTTAAGTGGTTCATTATGAGTGACATGAACAAAAACCAGCAGTATATAGATTTACTACACAAATCTTATTCCTGGAAAAGTTCTCTCGAGATACAGCAGGCTTGAAACATATCAAATGTAAAATCAGCAATGAGGAATTCTTACCAGTTCGAATTTCTTCCTGATCTGTACCATTGACATAATCTTGACTCACCAGAGAAGCAAAGCAAGCCTGTGTGATCAAAATATCACAAAAGAAAAAAATGTCATTCACACATCAAGAATGTTACTTTAGAGTAAGAAATAACTTCTCCTGACGTCATTCAGTTAGTTGACAGCTTCTGGGTTTGCATACCAAGTGACAAGACATTGTGTCAATGAAGAAACTTGGTAAACTGAGCCCATTAGGCCCACAGAGGAAGCCGGTATTTGCAGGCTCCCCGGTCTGGTCTCTCTCCCACTGCTGCTCCTTTCCCAGCTATCTCATTCCACACAAGGGCCTCGATCCCTATTCCAATCCCATCTGTAGCCCCTCCCCCTGATGCTTACATGACACGTATTATCACACATTCAGGAATCAGGTCAACTGTCACCTCCTCAGAGGCTATCCCTGTCTACTCTTTCAAAATGGTGTCCCTCCTGCTCATGCGCCAACCTCAAGCCCTGCTTTATTGTTTTTGACCTGGTTAACTGATATTGTGCCATTCTCTCAGTTCATTATTAGCTGTGCCTTACTAGCAGCTGGGAATTTTGCCTGACTTACTGTTTGGCACCATGTGGATGCTCAATAAATACATGTTACTGACTGATTGGACAGCCTAAGAGAAAGTGGTGTTATATGAACAAACAACTCCCAATAAGGAACATGGACCTACGCACACAGGAGTTCTGTGCAAGGGTAACTCTCAGGAAATGGACGAAGAAGGGCCATCGCAGAACAGAAAAGCCAAAAAGAGAACCAGATGGGACCTGGGGTGGGGATGGGGTGTGAGGAAGAGAAATCTCAAACCTCAGGAAAGCACGGACCTAGTTTGCTAGTAACCATATTACACTAGGTGTAGGTGTGAGGCAGGCAAGTCTAGGTTCAAATTTAAGCCATCAACCAAATGTGAGAGCCTTTCTGCTGCCTGCAGTTACCCTTCAGAAAAATCAAAGGATTTCTCCAGGGAAAATCCTATAACAATCAAGAAATTGGAAAAACAGACTGCCGATTCTGTGTATTACTTTGAAAGGTGACCCTTGCTGGATTTGGGATGTAGCAGGCGTGCACCTGCTTTGTGAAACCTGTGGCTACGGGAAAACATCTCATCCAGGAAGCCAGCCAGTCACAAGCTGGCAAAGAAAGCTGGGGCTGCTCCTTCAGAGTCAGTGGAGTCACCAGAGAGGATGGGAAGAAAACTCATCTCAGGAATTTTAGCTTCCTCTGTCCCCTTAAAAAAATATAAATAAATAGATAAATAAAACATAATACACATACAAATATTTAGCTGATGAAAACAAAAACACTAACTTAAAAAGGTATCTGTACCCCATGCTCATTGCAGTATTTATTCACAATAGCCGAGATATATAGAAACGACCTAAGTGTCCATCAATGGATGAATGAGTAAAGAAGTTATGGCATACACACTGAAATATCATTCAGTCATAGAAAAGGACACAATCTTGCCATTTGTGACATGGATGGACCTGGAGGGTGTAAGTCAGCCAGAGAAAAACAAATACTATATGATCTCACTTATATATGGACCTTAAAAACACCACCACCACCAATAAAACCAAGCTCGTAGATATACAGAACAGATTGGGGGTTGCCAGAGACAGGTGATGAGATAAGTGAAATGGGTGAAAGCTAAAAGGCAGGAACTTCCAGTTATAAGTCGTAGGGATTTCCCTCCTGGCTCAGTGGTAAAGAATTCACCGGCCCATCTGGGGGACATGGGTCTGAGCTCTGGTCTGGCAAGGTCCCACGTGTCATGGGACACCTAAGCCTGTGCGCCACAACTACTGAGCCCATGCACCCCAACTACTCAAGCCCACAGGCCTAGAACCCGTGCTCCACAGTAGGAGAAACCACTGCAATGAGAAGCTTGCACACCCCAACTAGAGAGCAGCCCCTGCTCCCCACAACTGGAAAAGGCCGTGCAAAGCAATGAAGACCTGAGGAGACCCTGTGAAGTCATAAACAAACAACGAAATCTTTAAAAATAGATAAACAAGTCATACGGAGAAGGCGATGGCACCCCACTCCAGTACTCTTGCCTGGAAAATCCCATGGATGAAGAAGCCTGGTGGGCTGCAGTCCATGGGGTCGCTAGGAGTCGGACATGACTGAGCGACTTCACTTTGACGTTTCACTTTCATGCATTGGAGAAGGAAATGGCAACCCACTCCAGTGTTCTTGCCTGGAGAATCCCAGGGGCGGGGGAGTCTGGTGGGCTGCCATCTATGGGGTCACACAGAGTCGGACACGACTGAAGCGACTTAGCAGCAGCAGCAAACAAGTCATGGGTATGGGACGTACAGAGTAATTTAAAAATTTTTTTGTAACTATGTATGGTGACAGATATTAACTAGACTTACTGTGGTGATCACTGCAATATATACAAATATCAAATTGTGTTGTACATCTGCAACTAGTATATGTCGATTATACTTCAATTAAAAAAAAAAAAGAGAAAAATCTCCCAGACTGGTGAGGCACTGACGACCCCAACTATATCCAAGTTGTAGTTGTATATGGATGTGGGAGGGAGGATACATTACATATTTATATAATTACCATTTGGGGCAATATTTGGATGACACACCATCTATTAGTATTGACTTAAAACGTGTCATATGCAACCAAAGTGAAAATGAGTTTCAGCAAAACTCAAAGTCTGGGTCACCTCTGCCTCTCTCTCTTTACTCCCCAGCTTTCCTCCTCCTCCCTCAGTCCTTAGTACCAACCTCCCCTACTGTAACTTTTAAATAACTCCATATCAGCTCCAAGAGACCCACTACGTCAGGACCCTTTAAGGGTGGAGCCCAGTGGAAAGGACGCAGGACATAATAATGGACACTGCAGTCTAGAGAGGATGAGCACGTAACACGCAGAAACGCAGTAAAGGATACTCAAGGATGGGACCAAGGATGGAGTGAGACAGGAAGAACCTGCTGAGAACCAAGAAGGGTCCCCCGATTGTGTACAGACAAACTTCCAGTCTGCGTGCCTCCAGAAACGTCAAGATGACGCATATTCGCCAGCCTGTGCTTGCGTGCTAAGTCGCTTCAGTATTGTCCGACTCTGCGACCCTATGGACTCGTAGTCTGCCAGGTTCCTCTGTCCATGGGATTCTCCAGGCAGCCTACTAGAGGAGAATTCCGGCCACGACTCGATGTGGAGACTAAAGCAAGTGACTTACGCTCTCTGAACCCTGTTTCCTATTTGTAAGCGGGTGGAGATACCGCTGAAAGGGAAAACCTGCGCACGCGCAGCATGCCTTTTGCGGGGCGGGGGGAGGGAGGCTGGGAACACAAACGCCCACGTCTCATCTTACCTCGAAAGATGACTCCAACTCGTCCACCAAGGTACTGTTAGAAGTTCTCGGAACGCCTGGCGTGGCCTGAAGAAGCGAAGCCTGGCCCAGGAGCCCCGGCGGAGGTTGCGGGGGTCCGGGTGGCTGTCCAGAGAACATGCCTCCCAATGAAGCCGCCATTTTAAAAATGGCGGGTGCCTGGAGTTGCGGTCCGATGGTCACGTGACGTAGCTGGTCATATGACAGTGTCCCGGGCGTGTTCGCGTCTGTTGGATGCCCGGGAAAGCGTTTGTTTGGTGCTTTGCTTTGTTTCCAGCCTTACAGACAACTTGGCTTTTACTGTTTGTTTTTTTTTAACCTTGAGAATTGAAGGCTAGGATTTAACACAGTTGTGTGGAGAGGAGAATCAATAAGTACAGCGAAGCGCGTCCTCCTGCGGAGTCAGGTATTCCTGTACCAGTCCCGCCTTCGCTCTCAACTCCTGAAATTGCTTTGGCCCTGGCGCTTTCTCTGGGCTCAGTTTCACCCAGTGGTAGAAGGGAGGTGCGCATTCATCCCGCAGACATTTATTGAGTTTCACTGTGTGCCGCTTACTAAACCAGTCACTGGGGATGTAGCGGGAATAAACTGGAAAAATGTCCCCTGAATTCCTTCTGGGGAGATACAGATAACAAAACGACAACATTGTTGAGGCCCCCTGTCTAGGTGCTGGGCGCTATTTGCTTTAGATATTTATGGTTACATTAAAGTCACTATGCTAGTTTTTTAAAAATATTTGCTTATTCATCTTTTCAGAAGCTAAATACTTTTTCACTATATTTAACTTTATAGTTATCCAGTTCATTTGTTGAGTCATCTGTGAACCAGGTTCTATTTAATGATCTGGGGGTTACAGTAATCACCCCAACTTTCTGCTTTCGGAGAGTTTACCGTTGCTTTGTGGGAGAGGGACGGAGAAGCATGTACATATATAGAGTAATATCATGTAGAGATAATTGTCAAGAAGGAAACTAAAGCCCAGTAAGGGGATGACTCCCTGGAGGAGGCATGGCAATCCACTCCAGTATTCTTGCCTGGAGAATCCCCAAGGATAGACACGCCTGGTGGGCTACAGTCCATGGGGTGACAAAGAGTTGGACACGACTGAAACAGCTTGGCATGGCAAGGCACAATACTAAAACATTTTTGAGGACTCCAAATGTTTTTGTTTACATGAGGTCTGTTGGGCAATATTTACCTATTAAAAAGGTAAGCATTAAAACTGAGACTTTAAAAATATAAAAAATAAGCCTATTATATGATAACATGTTCTAATTAAAAATGTAACCATTTTATAAAACAAAAAATAGAATGGAAACATTTTGCATTTTACTCTTGGGTTTCCAATGGCCATAGGGCTACTTGAAGTCTAGATTTCTTAACTTCAGCGATCTTTTAACACTATTGTGTTCTAAACCACTACTCTTGGATTTGCTGCTGTCTGAAGCCATGCCTTGTCTTTAGTGATTCAGATGCAGATTACACCACCTGTCAATGGAAGTTTTAAGGATCTGCCAAGGTTTTCTGAATACTTGGTAGCCAGGTGCACCAGCAATGAGAACTAATTTTCATCAGCAATATTAGGTAAGCACAGGAATGCAGTCATTCTGTTTGTATCCCACACACTAGTAAACACAAGAGTTCTATTTTTTTTTAATTTATAAAAAGTTTTACTAACAAAAATTCTATTTTTAAATTTATATTCTTTTATTTATAAAAAGCCTTTGATAGGCTTCTATCAAATCCTGACTTGGTCTTCCGAATCATATAGAAGAAATCTAAATGTTTTTCCTTTCACAAGCCAGAAGTTCCCCATCATCATTTCCATCTTTCCTGCTGAAGTAGCTTCTGGACATGGTTGCCCAGAGAAACCTGTTTACACACTATTCCTAATTTTAATCAAATTTAAATTCATGTTATTTATTAACATGGATATGCATATCCCTTTCTATAAGCCAGTTTAGACACAGTATTCCCATTTAATAATATAAAGAAGGCAGAGCACTCAAGAATTGATGCGTTTGAACTGTGGTTGCTCCCTTGGACAGCAAGATCAAACCAGTTAATCCTAAAGGAAATTAACCCTGAATATTCACTGGCAGGTCTGATGCCAAAGCTCCAGTACTTGGCCACCTGAGGCAACAAGCCAACTCATTAGAAAAGACCCTGATGCTGGAGAAGATTGAGGGCACAAGAGGGGTAACAGGATGAGATGGTTGGATGGCATCACTGACTAAACAGGCATGAATTTGAGCAAATTCTGACTGAATAACAACCACCATCCATTTACATATCAAGTTTTTAAAATACTCAGTTCAGTTCAGTCGCTCAGTCGTGTCTCTTTGTGACCCTATGAATCGCAGCACGCCAGGCCTCCCTGTCCATCACCAACTCCTGGAGTTCACTCAAGCTCATGTCCATCGAGTCAGTGATGCCATCCAGCCATCTCATCCTCTGTCATCCCCTTCTCCTCCTGTCCCCAATCCCTCCCATCATTAGAGTCTTTTCTAATGAGTCAACTCTTTGCATGAGGTGGCCAAAGTACTGGAGTTTCAGCTTCAGCATCAGTCCTTCCAGTGAACACCCAGGACTGATGTCCTTTAGAATGCACTGGTTGGATCTCCTTGCAGTCCAAGGGACTCTCAAGATTCTCAAAATGACTCTAATTAAAAAAAAAAAACTCAAACATTTTCAAAGTCAAAAAAAGATACTATTTTTGGATAAGTTGATTCACTCAGTACAAATGTAGAAAAGAGAGCTTTCTTCTAAATCTGCACAAATGGAATTTTGATTGGTTGAAGTTCCAGGTGGTGGAAGTAGTTTACCCTTTCACAGTCCCTTTTATGGCCTTCTTATTTCAGTTATTTCAAATAAATTCCACATCCATTCAAGTCCCGGGAGTGAAAGCAAGCATTACAGTGAAACAAGAATGCCAGCTCTGGAAGCAGACTGGGCTTAAATTTCTGCTGTCCCACTTCTTAGCTTGGTGACATCACTGGCACGTTACTAACCCTCTCTTGTGTCTCGTTTTCCTCATCTGTAATGTGGGGGTAATGGTACCTGACTCACAAATTTATCACTAAGTACCCCAAAGTTATTAACATTGAGAAAATACATTTTTCACCACATCCCAATTTAATTCGTTTATGTAACACAGCCAGAAGAGACAAATTATATGAATAGCATCACTGGGTTTTATAGTAGTAAAAGTGAATATGAGAGCCACACCAGAGAGCACCAAAAGTTGGATTTATTGTTTCTGACAATTGCACAGCAACTTTCAGTTTGTTCATATTCTCAGCATCACAAATCTGAAATACAATTTTGCCTCTCAATTAAAAACATATACTGTGAAAAGTGATTAGATAGCTTTTAAAAAATCATCAGTTTATAGACTATCTTAAAAATCTTTGCCAAGTAAGATACTAGCTTTACCTTTATAAATCTCTGCATAAAATGAAAAATCAAGGCATACAAATTTCATTTCGTTCTGTTTTTAAATACCATCTTTTGTTTCCCTTAAAAGATTTTTATCTGTTCATTCAAAAGTATTCTGAAGTTCCACTGTGCATTTAAGACAGAATGAAGGCACTTTAGAGCATCTGAACTAAGCACTGTCTTGACTGAACCGAAACAGGAATTCAATCAGGGTCCTCGTGGGCCTCCCCGCCATGCCTTTGCGAAGATAAGGAACCTCATCTTTGTTGGTCATCACACCTGCTATGTCTAAATGTGCCCACTTAGGATGAGTCACAAATTCTTTCAGGAATGCTGCAGCTGTACATGCTCCTGCAGATCTGCAGAGAAAGACAAAAATCAACATCTAACCCCACTAAATGTACACTGAATGTTCTATTAAGATCCTCCATTCTTGCTAAGTGGCTTCTATGACTAGAGAGCAAAGTCAAGCCAATGAGACCTTTAAAGAAGTTAACTCAGAAATCAATGCCTATCTTTAGACACAGCTTTAAGCATAAAGGATAGATTCTTTTTCCTGTGTAATAACCATATGGTCCATCTCCTTCCCTTATCATTTGCTTAAAATGACCTTTAGATTTGAAAATGCAAAAACTGAGAACCAGTTGGGAAACATCTTGAAAATAAGAGAAACTAGTGCTTATGAGCACTACATTGAAAAGAAACTGGATACCTAAACCTTTGTGAAAGGAGATTAAAACTGAAAATGCTCATTTTGGCAAATGATGATTGTAAAAATGTACTTTTATAGCTTATTTTACATACCTATATTTTCCAATGTTATTAACATCAGCAAGTTGGCAATCTATAACCTGTCTTGTGTAATGTTCAAAGAGAGGCATCCTCCAGACACGGTCTCCTGTTTCAATGCTGGCCTAGAGAACAAATAGGTATGATAGTTGGCAGAATAGATGAAGCAGGTTCTGACCTGTTACTCTAAAACATGATAAATACAACAAATTCTAGAATTATTTTAATTAATTAAAAAGCTTAAGAATTACAGAAGAAGCCAGGAATGCTATAGAACAGTCCTACATATCTGTAGGGCATTTGCTGAAATTATCAAACTAATATTATGGGTCTCAGTTTAAATGAATAAGCTGGTATCCTGTAGTGCAGACAGGCTTTGCTGGTTTGATTAGGGTGAACTAGTCTTCATGATGTTTGTGGCCTTGGTGTGCCTAGAACTGCACTACTAAAGGCCAGATACTAAGATAAGGTGACCTCATTAATTCATGTCATTTACACATTCATTCATCCATCCATCATCTATTGAACTGCTAAACACCAACAGGGTTTGGGGATCTAAAGATACTTAATATCTGAGTCATCAAAGGGCCTAAAGGCTAGTAGGAGAAATGGGTAAAGGTTGTTTTGATACACCATGGTCAATGGAAAGAGCCAAAAGTGAAAAGTCAGGAAGCAGCAATGTAAGCTGTTGTTTTGAGACTCCAGAAGAATAACTAACAGAAGAATCCATCAAGGGTTGAAAGTGACTACCTCCAGGAAGAGAGGGTATATAGGCTGTATAAACTGCTGACTGTTATTTCATTGTTTATGATAGAGAGGGACAGTGTGTGCCTGGTACAGAGGAGGGGAGAGGCCCCACATACTACCTGGAAGGAGGTAACAGGGCTGAGCTTCTCCCAGAGCCTGGAGATGATAGAGAGGGGCTTCACAATGGCAAGATGACAGAAGTGAAAGGGAATCAGTTTAGAGTGGAAGAGAAGTTTAGGACCTTAAACCACATCAAGAAACAATGTATTCAGGAACCTTTTGTATTTGTCCCTGCTGGTACACAGTAAGCTCCCATTAATTACTTGTTGAAAGAATGAGGTGCCAGATGGAGTTGTTTCATAGCCAAGAGAATGCACAGGGCCTGGGGCTCAGAATGGACAGCAGCCAGAGAGGTGCCAGCTGAAGCCATGGGAATAGATGGGATTCCCGGTGAACACTGTGCAGAGTAAGAGCGTGAGGTCCAGGACTGAAGTCAACCAAAGGGCCAGACAAAGGAAAAAGCTGGCTGAGGAGGCTGAAACAGAAGTCATCAAGAAAGGAAACCAGAAGAGAAGATCACTGTGGAAGCCAAGAGCAGGGTGTCACCAAGAGGCCAGAGGTACACGCTGCCTCTGGATAAGCTAAGGGAGGCTAACAGAGCGGTGTCACTGGGGAAAGCTGATGGCAGTGAAGAGTCTAGGAGTGGTGATGGGAAACTGCTGTTTGGAAGAGGCTGCTGTGAAAGGGCTGGGAGGAGGTGCAGAGCACAGCAGTAGAAATTGTCCTCCTCACTGTCCAGTAAGGAACCCGAGCAAGCCCTATTTACATACTACTATTTGACTCATGACGTGTTCATTAAAAGGCCATTCCTTCTTTTACAAAGCTGTCCTCATATCCTTTTCTACATCAGGGATATTTTTAAGTCATTTTCACTTCATTCTGAGAAGGAATGTGGCATCATATTTATCATTTTTAAGTATTTATAGAAAAGCACATTGAATCGAGTTTATGGAATCATTTCAAAGACAATTCTACAGCATAAAAATCCCTGTAACTCAGGGTTGAAGAAATACAGCATTCTAAGGCTAAAGGAATGAAATCACCTCCGTAATTTAGGTGTTTCTGTGTTATTCTTACCTCAAATAGTTTGTTCCACAGCCAAGAAGAGTTGGTAAAGACCCCAGTGGCACCAGATCCCAAAGCTATGTCCATGGCACCTGCAAGACACAGCCCTTCAGCTCAGCATCCGGCCTCTTCTGGCGAGATGGATTTCTCTACTGCTGTGCAGGCCAAAACTTTAGCCTTTAACCCTATTTTAATGTCTCCCTCATTTTCAAAAAAGATGATGTTGGCAAATTCTTACTGTATATATTTAATAGCTTTTTAGTTTCTCAAGTTAGAATTCACCTTCAATTATTAAGGAAAAAGCAAACATCAGATATCACCAATTATCTCATCCCAGGGATAACCATTACAGATTTTTAATATTTCTTTCCAAATTTCTTCTAAACTAAAAACAAAAACCCATAACTAAGACCACACTGTACATGTCCAAGTACATGTTCCTACTCTTATGCTTTAAATGTTTAGTCTTCTTTTATAAACAAATTCATTAGAAGTATTCTTAATTATTTTATATGTCCATTGTGTAGAGGTAATGGCCTACCTCATTTTATTACACTCCATTTTACTGCAATTTGAAGATACTGCATTTTTCACACACTGAAGGTTTGTGGCAATCCTATGTCAAGTAAGCCTATCAGAGCCATTTTCCTAAAGCATTTGTTCACTTTGTGTCTCTGTCACATTTTGGTAATTCCTGCAATATTTGGAACTTCTTCACTTATTTGTTACTGTGATCTATGATCAGTGTTCTTTGACGTTACCACTGCGACGCACAGAAGGTTTAAAAGATGGTTAATTAGCACTTTTCAGCAATATAGTATTTTTGAATTAAGATATGTACATTGTATCTTTAGCCATTATGCTACTGCAACCATAACAGTGACCCATTTGTAAAAGCCCGTGACTCTGCATGACATTTGGGCAACTCTGTTCGGGTCATTTGTTCCTTGGGCTTTTGTTACTCTACCTCCCGATTATCTCTCAAACCTATCCATTTCCCATCACCATGGCTACCACCATCATCTACCACTGGACTATGGTGATAGTTTTAAAAAAAATGTACTGTCAAAAACTTCAAATATACATAAAGCAAGGAGAATAATATAATGGACATACAAGTACCCATTAACCATCATCAATGATTATCAAGCCATGGGCAAACTTGTTTCACCTGCACTTCTAGATGCAACAGATAATCCTGAAGTCAAACACACTCACACTTAACACACACACTTACACATCTAGAGTCAATAACCACACACTGCTCACCAGCCCACCTGGCCTGCCAACCTCTCCCTGGTCCCTCTCCCTTGTGGTTGGCACACTGTTGGCCAAGGACCTTTTCGCAGAGCAAACTATCTCACCATCCCCACTCATAGCTTCCTGCTGCACTTGGCTGCAGACTAAATCCCACAACACGCCAAGGCCAGCAGGGCACTGGTGCCTACCAGGATGTGGGTCCCAAGTGTCTTGACCCCGCCACACTCTGTTCCTCTCTGTCCTGTTTATCACCATCCCCACACCCCAACCTTGAGGGGTGCCTTCTGTGGGATGCTCTTCCTTCTCCACCCAGTGATGCCTCCTCCTTCAGACTCCAGCTCAAGCAGCACTTCTCACAGTGCCTGACTTCCCATACCAGTCAAATTCCCAGATACACAGGCTCTCGCAAACTCCTTTTAACTTGGCTCCGCTATGCTGGTCAGTGTGATGATCTGCTGACTGCCACTGCCCAAAGAATGTGGGCCCCACCTCTGTATGTCCCACCTCCATATTCCCAGCCACTCAAAGGAATTAAATAGGGGCCAACTGAGTCAATAACTATTCATGACACCTACCACATCCCAGATACTATGGTGGGTGCTGGTTACTCACTGCCTGTGGTCTGTCTATATGACTGGGTGGGATACATTTCAGTTACACATACACACTCATGAATGCTTTACTTTTCAAGTTAGTGACCTTTTCTGTATTTATTCACTTGTCCTTAAAACATTCCTATCAACTCCACAAGAACCTTCCATCAGTGTTTGAATTTCTCAGAAAGAAGATACGCACTGGCCACAAACAAGAATGTGATCTGATATCCTCTCTTAAAGGAAGAGAAAATGGGAGACACAAATATTTACTGTGATCCAACAGGCACTAGAGATGATTTCATTACATATCTCAGAAAACAATTATTTTCTACCCAATCACAGAACTAGTACCACCACCAATTTCAGAAGTACCGTTATTGGGGGCATTCTTCCCATTTTCTTCTACAAGGCACTTTTAAAGCTGTATTAAACACTAACTCATCTATGCTACCAGAATTTCTCAGAGTGTGGAAGAAACATCAAAGCTCCAAGGAAGGTGCTGAAGTTACTACTCTCATTCCATCCTAAGCACAGGCATTAAGAAAATGAGAGGTACCATGACTGAATGGCACCCACTGAGCAGCCACTGCTCCTACAGTCTGCTACAGGCCTGCTCTTTAAAGGTCAATAACATCAGTCCAGTGTGCGCCAAGCCAGGCGCAACCACCTGTATCATCTCATTTAATTTTCACAGGCAACCACACCGCGCCCCCCACCTCCCACTGCCCCTGCCAATGAAGTGCTATTATACCACTTTTACAGATGAGACCACTTAGACACTATCAAAGTCACGTGCTCTTAAGAGGCAGCACAAATTTTAAAATGAGGTCTTTTCTCTCTAAAAACTTATGTTCTTTCTCCTTCTAGGAACTCCGGTTGGAAACGTTCTCACCCTCCCCTTTGAATCCCAGATCCTGGAACTCAAAAGGTGCTCAATCAGTATTTGGGGAACTAAAGCGAATCATCGAGAGCCTTCAGCGAGGACAACGGCTGGGGTGACCTGAAGGCTCACCTATCAGGCTGCCCTTAGTAATCTAGATCCAACTTTCACACCCTCTCATACCCCCAAGCTTGGGGAAAAAAAAGGATGGGGAAGGGGCGGGGAGGCACTGTGACTCCTCACTTACAGAAAGGGAGTATTACCACCCACCTCAGCACTGCACGTCAAACACCAGCCCTAGAACCCCCGTTGTCCAGCTTTAAGTGTTTACTAAACTGAAGAGAGACAGAAGACCATAAAAATACTATAACACCAGCTTAAAAAAAAAGGATTCTTTAGCAGATCAATATATGGACTATTGTTAGAATCACATGAAAAAGAAACATGAACTGATTTCCTGTTAAAGGCTCCCATTACCAGGAGAATTAAAATCAAAGATGAAAATGATCTAAATTTTAATCTTAAAAGAGCTAGAGACACAATGAATCCCTAAAGTAAACTGTTGGAGGCTTTTCAGAAACTCCTTCCAATCTTCAAAACTCTGAGAGGTAAACAGACTTGTCCCCATGTATTGATGTTTGAGGGTGTCAGGGAACCAGCCCAAGGCTGGTGGCCTAGGAAGTAGCACATCTGGGAGTCATCCCCGTGTTGGCCTTAAAGTCAACATGCTTCACACAACAAACACATTACATAGCCCTGTCTCTGATACATGACCCTGCCATTCCCACCCCTCACCCCAGTGTTTTCATTTCTGTATAAACTCAAATACGAAAGTTCAGAAAACACTCCGGGGCCAAATACTCTTTTGCACCTCATGGACTGTGGCCTGCCAGGTTCCTTGGTCCATGGCATTTCCCAGGCAAGGATACTGGAGTGGGTTACCATTTCCTTCTCCAGGGAATCTTCCTGACCCAGGGATATAACCTGAGTCTCCTGCTTTGGCAGACGATTCTTTACCACTGAGCTACTTGGGTAGCTCATCATGATTAATAAAAGCAACTACTGATTTGGGAATTTATCACTAATCTTTTCTGAGCTGTATCAAATGGCAACCGTAACAGAAAACATTGCTTTGTATCATTTTTAGCTGTCACTGTGGATGGGCTGATCTGATCCACTTGTTCTTTTTTTTAAAGTATAGCCTGGGATGTTTCGAAACCACAAACCTAAGATTCAAAGCAGTTTACAATTGCAGAATAATTCTTTTGGTGAAAGATCTTTGAATACAAATGGAGCTTGCCAGATTTCAGCAAAATAATGAATGCCCTGAGTACAATGTGTGCACTCGAAGGCAACAAATGAGACTTTCTTCAAACAAAAGCAGGAAAAGCACACTGTCTGACCTGTCAGGGTGGCGGCATTAATGATGACCTTTGGGTTAAAAGTGTGAGCGTAGCAGAGCGCATCGGCCAGGATGAGTCTCCCCTCAGCATCGGTGTTATCCACCTGCAAAGAGGAAGGTCAGAAGACTAAAAGGATAAGATGATACAAACAATGAATACAAAATCTAGACACTCAGAGCAGTGTTCAATTTAGAAGTATAAAAATGCTGCTGTGATGTTTGTCATAAATTATAAAAAATACACTACCATTAAAATAGGAATATATTTACTCTGAAGAGCAAATATAATTTAATAATCCCTGTATCAGAGCTGATGACCAAATGCTGATGACTTTGGAGGCTGAAATAAAGAGAAGTGTCTAGTTCACATTACCATTACGTTTATAACAGGAGGGGGAAAATATCAAGATTTTCAAAAACAAAAAGGTGAAGGAGTTGAAGAAAGATACACTAAAGCAGCAGCCTGGATCTCCAGACCAGGAAACTCTTGCAACTGCAGCAACTGCAGCTATATTAGATATATTTCTTCTTTTAAATAGGCTTAGTCGTTATGTGTAGTGCATGCGTGCATGGGCCCAGCGAAGGACCTGCCGCCACCTCCCCAGATGCAGTGCCCACGGTGCAGGACCTGTTTTCTTCTCAAACACTTCACTAAATGGAAAAAGTTACCACATCAAAGGCGTATCCGGAAAACAGCTTGTACTTTTCCCGCTTTGCCCTGCTGTGCAGGGCTGGTTGCAAATTCATAAGCTGTGTGTACAGCATACATAAAGTAGGGGAACAGTAAGGTAGGGGAAACAATCTTAAAATTCCCATAAAGAAATAGCTTTGACTGCAAGAAAAGCTACTCATAATAAAGGTACTGCCCTTCCCTAAATGGGGCCCGCACTCTGCACCCATTCAAGGCAAGGAATGGCAAAACTCAGAGGCTGTGTCTTCCACCTACAAACCTGTATGGTCTTCCCGTTCTTGGCTCTAACAACATCCCCAGGCTTGTTGGCCTTCCCACTGGGCATATTTTCACAAAGAGGAGCCAAACCTGTTTTTAAAGAAAAAAAAAGAATACATGAAGGAACATGGAGTGTGCTATGGCCAAATATGCCACCCATGGGACTGAGGTCACAGTGGACCCTCAACAGATGCCAGTCACAGACATTACCTTGACTAAATATTTGAGTTTAGCATCACCAATGACTCAGGTGGCATTATGTGCACCAGTGACAGGAAGCACACATCACTCTTTCCAAAGAAGTCTAATTCTATCATAAAGAAATAACCAAACAAATCCGAATTGTAGAACATCACAAGATAAGCTTGAACCTTTAAAAACTTCCAAGAAAGGGGCAAAAAAGGACAGGGGGCGGGAATACGTTCTGGAGTAAAGAAAATTAAAGGGACACGATGACTACATGCAAGGGGTGATCCTTGAGTGGCTCCAAGATTTCAAAACCAAATAGAAAGAAAGAAATGCTTGTGTATATAACACACACATAAAACTAACATTTTCTGGACAACTGGGCAGTGTGAATTTGGTTACTGTATCAATCCCTGGGAATGATAATGGTATTATCATTACACAGAATGTCTCTGTTCTCAGGAAATACAAGCACAAGCATGCAGGGGTGACTTATCATGATGTCTGTGACTCACCTGTGAGACAGACCTGGACCATAGTCCAACTTTCTTGTGCAATGGAGGTGACACTGGGCAAGCCAATTCAATCTAAGTCCCAACCTCCAGATCCCTCTCTGACCCATGACAAACCTCCAGCATTGTGTCTGGCATTCTGAACTACAAAAATCGCTGCTGCAAACGGAGGATTTTTTCCGTCCCAAGCACTTTTTCTGCATGTCAAGGTGTTTAATCGGCTGCAACCCTATGAGATAATCACTACCCTACTTATCGGGCATTTTCGGTTGGAGTAAACTGCAAACTTGACATTATGTGCCCCTGACTGCTAACCACATTTTGCAGAAGTAAAACAATCAATTCTAGTTACTGCCTATAATGCAGAATACATTTAACTCTGTCAGTTAAGACAACACTTAGCTAAACAAAGAGCTTCTGCCTGATGAAAACCATTTAAAAACCATTTCTTCATCTTTTCAGATTAAAGGAAACCATGTTTGTTGTCTCCATTCTACCACCTGACTGGATTCTAGAAGCTCTCCAAGACAGCCGTCCACGCACCTACGATGTTGATGGGCAGGTCGAGCTTGGCAGCAGACACGATGGCTGAACAGATAGTGGCAGCTCCTCCCATGTCGGCCCTCATGAGGTCCATGTTTGCAGCAGCCTTGATGGAGATGCCACCACTGGGGTAAAAGGACAATGTGCCATGTTAAGAGCAAACGAGGGGGCTAGAAGCACTCTTAAAAAGTATGGAGTGAACTAGCTCATACAAGCACAAAGAAATTTCCTAATTGAGAATGTGAATGATTTCACCATTTAAAAAGATAATGTTGTGGTTTTTATAAAAGACACAAAGTAATTCCAGAAATAAGGGGAGTTAGGGTATCTTGGTTCATTTTATTTCTATCTGAATGAAATGTTAGCATTGCCACTGGAAACATTACTACATCATACAGTCAACACTGCTTAAATCCCATCTGAGCTCTGGAGACTCACGTAGATTTGTCTTTACAGCAAATTTTATGAAGTGATCAACTTATTGAACCTGAAGGTCACAAGCTGTTAGGGAAAACAGACAAATTCACAGAAGACTGGGAGAATCCCCTTTCAACTCCTAGGAAGACTGACAGACCCAAGGTACACCAGATCTTGCAGATAGCAAAACACAACCCACAGGCACGAGGAAGACACTAGCCCAAAGCCTTGAGACAGTGCCTACACACAGGGGCAGAGAAAGGTTTCAATCCACAAGAAACCCAGGCCACTGCCCAACAGACTTCTGGAACCAAGTGACTTCTCTGCTTCTGGTTTATAGGAAGCCAGGGCGACTTGCTTCACAGGCTGGGCAAGGAGGCAGGGGCTCTGACTTTGAGCTCTAATTGGATTCTGCTGCTGACCTGCCCTGGTGAGAGAGTCTCAACTCCTTGCTCTGACATCTGCTCACCTTAGAAATCAAGCCCTAATTCTCACTCACCTCCAAAGCACTTGATAGTTAGATGGTTGTCATTTACACACCTAGAATTAAAGATTATCCATTGGCTCAGAATAACGAAAGTACATTCCTGGTCCAAGAAGTCCAGAGATAACCCCATGGGGGCAAGGGGAGCACACTGGTCCTTCTATCTATTTTTAGGCTACTTCCACTCAGGGGGATCCACTCTTATAGAGGACTATCATTCCAAATAACCACCAGTTATCTGTGCTTACTTTTCAGATTCCCCTCCAATCCATCCATTTTTTTTCTCCTACATCCATCTTCATTGAGGCACCCACCATTGATGATTCAGATGCTTGCCTAGCTCCTATACATCCAAGTGTCCTACAGCAGTCTTACCCCTTCACTTTATTACCCATAAAACTAAGAAATGTTTACAAGTAGATGAAAAAAAAAAAGATAAGCAGAAGAACCTCAAAAGCTTTTTAGAAGTATATATAAAAATTCAAAATAGATCACAGCCTTAAAGCCTAAAACCTTAAGACTTACTGAAGAACACAAATACTTGGCATAGATAATAATATCTTAAACACGGCAGAAAAAAGTATAAACTATAAAATTTAAAATTGCTAACTATATCTCACTGCAAATAAAAACTACTCTTCAAAAGACACCACTTTAAAGGATATATATCTGGAATATATATTTTAAAAAACATATAACTCGGTAAGACAAACACTCCTATATGTGTTTTACCAAGGGCAAAAGACTTGAAGAGATACTTCACTAAAGAAGATGCACCAATGGCTAATAAGCACATTTTTAAAATGCTAAACATCATTAGTTGGAGAAACGCAAAAGAACAAAAGAATGTGCCCTTGCGGTCGTGTCCGACTCTTCACGACCCCATGGGCTATAGCCTACCAGGCTCCTCTGCCCATGGGATTCTCCAGGCAATACTCCCTGAGTGACTAGAACTAGAAAGACAGACACCATCAAGTGCCGCAGAGGACAGGGAACGACTAGAACCTGGTACACCGGTGGAGGGAATGCAACATGGCATAACCACCCTGGAAAGGCTTGGTCGTTTCTTGTAAAGTAAACATGTAGTTATTATACAACTCAGCCCTCCTCTCCTAGGTACTTAACTCAGAGGAAGACAAACATATCTACACAGAGGCTTACAGATGATGCTGGCTTTTATAATTAATAACTCAAAACTGGGACAACCCAAATTTCCCTCAACAACGATTGGATAAACAAACGCTGGTATTTCCCTACAATGGAGTATGACCAACAACATGGTTAAATCTCAAAGGTAATATGCTGAGAAACAGGCTGGTCTTTTATTAAAAGAGTCCATGTAAATGAATTTCTGGAAGAGGCAAAAGTAACCTACAATAGCAGATAGATGACCAGTCATCTGAGGTGGGGGTGAGAAAGGGGATGGGTGCATAAGAGCACTCTCGAAAATTCCCAAGGGAGTTTTTGGGGCCTTGGAGAAATGTTTTACTTTCATGATAGAGTTGGTTGTTGCAGGGGTGCACACATTTGTTAAGCTCACTATACTGAACATTTAATGGCTGAAAACTGAACACTCAATGGGTGAACTTTACTGTAAATATATTTATTTATAATGTCATTCTTTCCCTCTGCTAGACACCCTTCAGTTACTTTCAACTGTTCGAAGTCCAAAATCTAACCAGATCCAGAACAACCCAGTTTCTGCCAGCCTCTCCAGCTGTGCCTCGACCCCTGCCCCAGTCACGTGGTGTTTTGGCCGCCCTGGCTTTTTTCAGCACTAGGAATTTCCCCTCTTTCCTCCCATCCACGGCCTACACCTGGCTCTTTCCCTGACCTACTCCCCACAGAACTAACTCCCTTATCCTTCACATCTTAAGCTAAAAATGTCACTTCTTCTAGGAAGCTTCTCTAAACCAAAAAGACTAGGTTGAGCATCCTGTTAAATATCCCCATAACAAAAAGTTGAAATACAGATTTAAATCAACAAACAACTTCACCCTGAGCATAAAAGTTTTGCATTGACATTACCCCAATGATAGTATAAAACTGTCACAATTAGCAAGACATTTAAGAACAACTTTCATTCTCTAATTTTTATTTGCTGTAATGTTTCATTTATTTTTATTTTATTTTTAGCTGTGACATGGGGCTTGTGGGATCTTAGTTCCCTGACCAGGGGCTGAACCTGGGTCCCAGCAGTGAAAGCACTGAGTTCTAACCATTGGACCACCAAGGAATTCTCTGCTGTAGTGTTTTATAAAACACACTTTAATACAACAGTATATGCATATGATATAAACATATATGCATATTTTTCACTGGTATGAGCTCCAATCTTTTACTGATGGGCCACATAATGATCATCTGGAGACCAATGCTTTAAAAGAGAGAAAGTGAACGACTAAAAGGAAAACACAGGAGGCACTGCAGTCTGCTAGTATAAAGAAGACCAGTCTGGCGGTCAGATCTGCCCAGGACAGAGGCATCACAGTACCTAGAAGCTCTCTTGTAAGGGCAGGATTCATTCACATTTCAGATGGGAGTTCTTGAATGGATACAAAAACGTACTAGGGGACATCAAAATTTTATAGATCTTTAGCAGCATTTTCCAAAGCAGTTTCTATGGACCATGATTTCCTGAGATACAAGTTCTCTTCAAAAGGAAATTTAGATGTTAATTATATTTCAATTAAAAACAAAAAAGATTTAGAAAATGTTGTGTTCTATACCCCCAAGAAGTACTATAGTTGAAACAAAACAAAAAACTTATTCGTTTTATCTAACCTAGACTTTTAATCAAGTAATCTTTTTCAAGTCTCACATTTAATTAGCATCCCAGAAACCAGTATTCTGTAGCAAATGCTTTCCATGGGAAATACTGACTCACCATCTTTTCCAACTCAGTTTCTCCCTGGTTGAAATAGCCAGAGTGAGCTTCCATTTCTAAGGAACACTTATGGTTTAAGGCAGGGATCCCCCACCCTCAGGGATCTAATGCTTCATAAGCTGAGGTGGAGCTGATGTAATAATAAAATACTCAATAAATGTAATGCTCTTGAATCATCCCCAAACCATCCTCCACCCCTCCAGCCCCCCAGTCCGTGTCTTCCATGCAATCGGTCCCTGGTGCCAAAAAGGTTGGGGACCACTGGTTTAAGGAGATTAATGAAAGCTAGACTGGCCAGCAAAAAATGTGAGCTGAAGTAAGCAAAGGGAAGACAGTATGATCCACACAGCTGCCTCACCTTATCCAGCTGGAAATTTTAACATCCCCATAGGAGAATCAAAATGTATGGTAGAAGTATTTGAAGGCATTTTAAACACATTGCTAAGTTTGATTTCTGACTCTTATTAGTTATTGAGCTTTCAAAAAATCATTTAACCTCTCTGAGTCATGATTGCCTCACCTGCAGAACATCCACAATGCCTAGCTCCTGCGGTAAGATCAGGGCTAATATATGTAAAATGCCCTAATACAGCCTCTGACACACAGTGTGCATTTTATAAGTGGTGACCTAATACATTTAAAGTAACACATAAAATCTGACCGAACACCATACTTCTGAAGCAAATCACACACCAAATAATACAACTACATACAAAGCATTCACCAAAATACAAAGCATGGATACAATAAGTACCTGTCAAAGGTAATCCCCTTCCCAACAAACACCAACGGAGGTTCACTTGCATTGGGACTGCCTTTGTAGTGAATTTCCAGGAAGACTGGAGGCTCTTCGGACCCTTTAGCCACACTTAGAAATGATCCCATTTCCTGTTCCTCAATCCAAGACTTGGGTCTACAAGGCAGGAAATGAAAAATGTAAATACACATCACTCTATTTCAATAACTTAGAATAAACTCATCTGCGTGTAAAAAACAGTATAACATACAAGCTCTTAAAATATATACATGTTAAGTTCTGAAAATATATACATGTTAATGCTTCCATTATCACCTCCTATCTGCTTTCTATATATTCCTGGGCCAGTCACTTGATTCTGAATCTGTTTCCTCATCTACAAAATAAGATTAATGACACCTCCTTCAAAAGATTAGCTGTAGAAAGACATCTCCATCAAAAGATTACTTGTAGAATTATAGAAGAATTCAAGTATGGTATGTAAAATGATGTCAGGTAACAGTGCATAGTCAAAGGCTAGGGGCACAAAAGAGCTTTGTATTGATTTCTGGCCACAATAATTAGGCCAAGGGAAGACTTCTACCCTCCTACAGACAGACCAGAAACAACGTCATTCAGGGAATGCTCCTCTGGCACCTGCCTAGCCAGAGGAGCTAAGCAGGTGAATGAAATTTGTTGAAACTATTCAACTAGAACTTCATCATAGAGAGATGGCCACCCAGCTTCAGAGGGAAAAGAATATAAAAATGGAAGGTATGACAATTAAAAGAAACTCACTTCAAAAGAAGCGAGGCTGTATAATCTAGGCATTTTTAATCACAAACCTAGTACCTGATGTTTTATTAAAGTCCCGCCCTTCTGGAAGCACAGTCTGTACTTCTTTGATTTACACCCACCTAACACTAGAGTGAGCTGGATGCAGCTGCCTCAATTTAATAGGTTACATTCTGCCCACCTGACCTGCCCCATCTCTGGCTGAGTTCCCTTTGCTCCACCTTAAGCCCTGTGGTTTCCCAAGGCCACTGCATAGGTGTTTCTGCCCTGCTCTCTCGTCACCTCCCTGACTGCTTAGGCACCATTTTTGTTGCCAAATCTTTTCAATTCTTCCATAACTCTCCCCAGCTCTCTGCTCTTGCAGCACCCCCTATACCACTTCCCTTCCTATTCCTTCCTGCAAAGCCCTGAGTTGTCTGAGGACAAGAACCACTACCACCCATCTTTGTATGCCAAGTTCCAGGCGTACAGGAGGTGCTGCTACTGTGGCCACATGGCCACGATCTGCTGACAAAACGTAGCTCTGGTGTCTCCTTAAATAAAACAAAGAACAGTCTTCACTAAGACACCTTTTTAGAGACTAAACATTGCCACAGAATACACAGCAACCATCCTAGAAATTGTATCAAGCTCCAACACTGCATTTTCTACAGACGGCACATTTTCTTTATCTAGATCACAGGAGTTTCCCTGAAAAACATGTGAATTCTAATCACAGTTAAATAGTGAAGAATCCTTTTAAATGGAAGCACCCTTGATTAGCAACTTTGATAGTAAAGGATTCTTTAGGTGAAGCAAATATCTATCGAGTTACTTTCATTATTAATCCCCAAATACTCAGACTTGGTTAAGATTAGGGGGAGTTCCCAAGGAGGGCAGAAAGCCCAGAGGTGCAGGCTTTTAGCTTCAACAGCAAGGCTGCAGACAACAAACCTCAGGACAGCCAGGGAACACCAGCTCGGGTATCTGATCTAGCTAAGGGAATCTACCAGGCAGATTCTCATTCCATGCCAAGAGGGTACATGTTATTCACTTATGTCAAAAAAAGAGAAAAGACAGAAAGAATTCACCAAAACTAAACACAATATGTATGCTCCTCAAAAAGGTAATAGAGTTACAATGAGATCCAATAATTCAATTCCTAGGTACATGCCCAACAGATATGAAAACACATGTCCACACAAAACCCTGTACACAAATGCTCACAGCAGCATTATTTGCAGTCCAAGAAGTATGTGCTGTGCTTAGTCACTCAACTCTTTTGCAACCCCATGGACTGTAGCCTGCCAGGCTCCTCTGTCCATGGGGATTCTCTAGGCGAAGATACTAGAGTGGGTTGCCAGGCCCTTCCCCAGGGGATCTTCCCAACCCAGGGATCAAACCCAGGTCTCCTGCATTGCAGGCAGATTCTTTTATCATCAGGGCCACCAGGGAAGTCCATCCAAAATGTATAAACACCCCAAATGTCTATGAACTGATGGCTGGGGAAAAGGGAAATGAGGAGTGGGCACAAGATTCCTTTTCCAGGGAAATGAAAATGTTCTAAAATTGACTGTAATGATGGCAGCACAACTCTGTAAATAGACTAGAAATTACTGAATTGTGTATTTTCCATGAGTGAATTACATGTTATATGAATTATATTCCAATGAAGCTGCTACAAAACACATACAAAATGTAGTGTGAAGTCACAACACTGTCAAAAGCAGGCGAGATATGACAGAAATAAATCTCAAACTGAAGAACCCTTACCCCTACTTGTGTGTGGCTGCCAGAGGGTCACTTTATCTCTCTGGTCTCAAGTTAATTCTCTGAATGGTGAGAGAGCTGGAGTTTAGGATCTCTGAAGCTCCATCTGGCTCTGACATCATATGACTCTATGGTATAATCCTGAATTACCTGATGAAGACGTCTGTTTTACTACTAGCACTTTTGAGATTCCCCTCAACAACTTCAGCAAACTTGGTTGGCGTCATCTCGTTGGCAGGAGTCTCCATCAAGCGGCGTGCCAGGTTCTGCCCAGAAGCAAAGAGGACGCCTCTCTGCCAGGCCTCCTGGTCCTTGCTGGCAGAAGAAAGCACAAGGTCACCGTCAGACAGCCTCTCCAGAACACTGACCACAGCCCACGAGGAGGGCTCTTACTGAAGACAAACGAAAAGTGATGGATAGAGGGGCCCAAATTTATTCTTTGTAATCTGAACCAGGCAGGCAGCTGTTACGGTTTATAAAGAGCTGGAGAGACTTCCCTGGTGGGTCCAGGGGTTGAGACCATGAGTCTCCACTGCATGGGGCGCAGGTTTGATCCCTGGTCAGGGAACTAAGGCCAGGCATGCTTCATGGCATGGCCAAAAACAAACACCAGAAAACACGACCCCTACTGAGCTGAGTGAGAGAAGACCTAGAATCCTCTTCTGTATGAAAAAGGGGTTGGCCTGATGGACCACTGAAGCCCTAAACCTGCCCCCCAATCTGACAGCAGAAGTGTTCGCAGAAAGGCCTGAATGACTGCAGATGAGCTCCCCCTGCTCAGTCCTGCTGGAGAACTGCCAGCTTCCTGCCTTCTCCCTGCCTGGCTCAGGACCCTGAACTCTGACCTGCCGGAAATCAGGGTCAGCTTCAACCTGAAAACAAAGGACGTGGGCCAACTTTCCAGGACCCTGGCTCTTCTTGCACACCACAGGAATTAACACACGTGGTGTGGGGACGGACAAAACAACACGCATTGTTACCATGTGCACACTTGATGGGTTTTGCCTTTTGATCATAAAAGTCCCATGAGATCTGATTCACAACTCTACTCAACCAAAGAGGAAAATGATTTCTGTCACTTCATTGAGGTCACCCAACCTCAAAGTGAGAGCCAGCTTCAAAGCCAGGCTGACGGGTCGCAGGGCCCTCATTTTCACTCACTATATCACAGGTGCCAACAAGACCCCCGTTGTCCCCCGCCACGTCTCCTGAGGGTCTCACACTGTGTGCTCCCGAACCCAGAACAGGGCTGGAGTATAAGTGGGGCTCAAAAAATGTGCCCAAAGTTGAGTCTCCCCACTAGACTAGGAGGGCAGGGACCGGATCCCAGCATCTGCTTATTTCTGGCCTTTAGCACAGAGCCCACAGGTGCTAGGTAGATGGAAACGATCTGCATTAAAACCTTCTGGGACCCTTCCGTCATCTTGTTCTATCCCTCCTCAGGGGGCCAACCAGGAATAGTTCCCTAGGAGCCAGCAAGCACGGAAAAGGGATGTAGAGAGTCGGAGGGAAACACACCCAGGAACAGTCAGGAGCAGAAAAGAGGCAGAGTCATCATACTCCTAACTAACTAGGGCCCTGAGAGAGCCACAGACAAGCCACGAGGCAGTGCCGGATGCCGAAAGGCAGGCAGCCACGTCCAAGAGGCTGTGCCGTCAGCACCCGAAGGGACCTGGTCCTCGTTTCGAGCCGTCACCTTCCATGGAGCTTGGCTGACACCACCACCTTCCTCTTCTGCTTCAGGTCATCATACTCATAGAGCCCGAGCACCGCTCCTTCCGCAGCCGCCTGGGCATCTCCGCAGGGGTCCACCTCCACGGACGGGATCTCCAGGTCCTGAATCTGTCTGCACCCCGCTTCACAGAGCAGAGGAACCAGAAAACCAGAGTCAGTCAGGGACCCCTCAGAGGACAGAAGGCAGAGACTTAGGGTGGGGTCCTGAGAAAACATGAAGATTGGGGTTCAAATCCTGGCCCTGACATTGATCTTTCTGAGCTTTCACTTCTTCCCTTTCCATACAGTGAGGACACGCACACACCTCACATAGTAGTGGGAGGACAGAATGATGGATAAAATGATTGGTCTACCTCACATGGTAGTGGGAGGAAAGAATGATGGATTAAATGATTGGTCTCACTCACAAGGAAGTGACCGCTATTACCAGCACCACTTCTGAAACACTAGGGTTCCCTGAGGAAGTGTCCCAGTCACTAGAAGCTTGCCAGATTAAAAATGAGAGAGCAGTGATGATACTGAAATTATATCTAAGGAACTGAGCAAAGTCCATTATTAACACAGCGTTTATTAAGATCAGGTCAGCAAAATTCCCCAAATTAAAGTTATGAAATAATCACCCAACATGAACTTTGAAAGTAAATTTAACAAGCACACATGATATATGTGGGGTCACAGCACAATCCAGCTAATGATCCCCGCCTCAGCGGTGTTCAAAGCTTCTTTAACCACAGTCTCCTCGATGAAGGCCTCATCCTGCCACTCAGCTCTGACAGGACCCAAAGGCACCTACTCCAACTCTTCAAACTGTCCATGTGACAAGCTGGGACAGGTACACACCTCTGTAACTAGTGATAAATAAGCACCTTGTACTTTGCATCCATTTTCTCTGACTTGTAAATAGTTATGACTCCATGTGATTTAAAAGTGGGGCAACAGCATGGATACATTACAAAAAAAGAAAAAAAACAATCTACCCCCCAGGACTTTCTGGCAAAAAAGAGTTCTAAGGCAAATACTGCAAGAGGGAACAAATGGTACTGAAACCTGAGACACAAGCTAAAGAAATATAAAAATGAAATTCCATAACCTAACCTTCTATATCTAAAGTAAGGCCAAGCATGCTGGGTAAGGAAAACTGAGTATTTGTTGAGAGTTATTTGTATGAATGTGGGAAGGATAATGATGGTAAGAGGACAAAAAGAGCTGAGATTGATAATCTTACAGAGTGACCCTTAGGAATCTTTATCAACAGTAAACTTAAGAGTTAAAGAACCTGCAACAGCGGCTCTGATGTTTTCTTTGCCTTCATGCCAGTTCTCCTGTTCATCAATTCCAGCCGTCTTTTTGCCAAGGCCAACCACCACCACACTGGGGAAGTCCTGTTCCAAAAAATACAAAAAGTCAGCCACTTTAATCTTTAAAGCATCCATTTCTAGCACGAAATGGTATATGACCTCCCACACAACCACCTTAATCTCTGCACAGGACAACACTCACCAAGAAATTTGGTTGTTTTAATTTTTTTAAGCCCTGACATCTTGGTAAAGTTTTACAACTGCATGTTGGAAAGGCTGAGTGACGACAATCCTGCAAATGTCTGCTTCTGTAAGACAGGGCTACTGAACCGAGAAAGCCTATAGACTGAGGAATATGAGATGCAATACTTTTCGACAGCAGTTTGCCTCTTTACAATTTAACTAATGCTTGTGGCTTAATACTAGGATAAAACTAATTCATAATCCCACACACAATTTTCTGTATAATGGTACAGCCAAAGTACTAGGCACATATAGGTGTTCACTGAGGGTTTGCCAAATAAACCTTATCTTCATCTCATACCTCATGTAAACCGTAAAAGGTTCGAGTTTTGCCTGCTTTCAGGGGTGGTCCAGATCTGAAACAAAAAGAAATAATTGTGTTAAAAATTATAGTTTGCTCTGTCCTCTTGTGAAGTGACAGAAACCAACTGTATTATTACAGTGGTCTGATGCTTCTGCAAATTTGCTACTTATGTTATCAAAAGCAGAACTCTTTCAGAAATATCTCAGATTCTCAGATGCAGCACTTCTAATTCTAGCTCAAAAACTTCCAGATTAGATTTAATGCACTTATTTTAAAACAATGATAGAAAGCAGTGCCATGGGTGGGTAATGCAGAGAAGGTTGACCACTGGATGGAGGCTGACCTCAATCTTAAATCTAATAAAAGATGCAAGGCACCAACCTAAGTGGCTGACTTGGCTGCACTGTATTTAGCTTGGAGGATTTTTGTGATTTAGCTACAGATGGGATACCAGGCAATTTCCAAACAAAGCAGCTGGCAATACACAATTACAGCCTGAGAACTGGATGCACTGGTACCATGCAGTCAGGAAGGCCAGGCTGTTCTGTACAGGTTAGCTTTGGAATTAATGAATTAATCAAAGCACTTCAGGGAGCTGTCGAAGGGTAAAGGATTGGTAATTGACAGGGGATGCAAATTCTGTCATCCAATAGTTAGACAATTATTCTAATTATTAGGCTACATTTATCAGATACTAATAGGTTATCTGTAATTCAAATAATATGCAGTTGCAATGGCTTATGTTGACAACTGTTTCTGTTAAATTTCGGCCCGCAGCTGAGAAGGAGTTCAAATGCAAACCTTTTCCTACCTTCCCCATTTCAAGAGTGGTTAGACTCTCAGGCCCCCACCAGATTTACTGAACTGGAATGTGCATTCTAACTACACCCCCAGGCAATTCACGAGTACTTTAAGATCTGAGAAGCCCTTGAAATTCAAAGCTTACAAAGCAGCCTCCTGAGGCTATCTGATCTAGCCCAGAACAGGCTGTTGCCCCAAAGTGAAGAGGAGTTAAAGAGGTAGAGACATTGGTAGGAAGCAGGTGGGAGGTAGGGTGGGGAGAGATGAACTGAAGCCAGGAGGGTAGACTGAGGAAATCTGGTACTTTCCAGATCCTTTTGGGTCAGCCTCTCGCAATACCCTGGTGATTTGGTTGAAGTAGCCTGATTTCCCAGAACTGTGAACCACAAAGTACCGATATGCAGTCCACAGACACTTTCACTTTCACCAAGAACATCCTGGCCAGTGTATTTCTGTGCATTTTCCTCCACCAGCATAGAAAAGGCATTCTCTTTCACTTTCAGGCATTTAAAAAACTGAAATCCAAAGATGAATACGTACATGTTCAAAATTTCTCTCAGCTTTCCAGACACCAATTTATTAAAATTCTCTCCTGCACTTGTAAACTGAGGTGCATCTTCTTCTTTTTCTTTGCTATAGATTCCTAAAACAAGGCCCTGAGAAAAAGAGAAAAAAGGTGTATATAAGTAGAGTAGATCCCAGAGAGGGACTCAAGGGATCCCTAATTCCAGAAAAAGCTAATCATTTCAACCAAACCGTGTCCCCCTCAAGGACAAAAGAACAAGGCCAAAAAAGGCAGCAGGTGCTGAGCAGTCAACTATACTCATAGCCTGCCTATGTGCTTCAAACTCCTAATACAAGAGCCAAATTACTACCTGTCCTGGTCTTAATGGTCCCTCTCAAGAGCTTTCACAACACAGAGGGCTTTTCCTTCACTTTCAAATAAAGAAGAGTAGAAAGGTATTTTAAGAAAACAATTCCCTTTTGTAACCAAGTCTGAACTGAAGGGATTCAGAACATGCCACCCTAAAATATGCCAGTCTGGCATATTGATTACTTTGAGGTGCAGGCAGCTAAGAAACAGCAGATGCAGAAATGGCTCTCTGATCTCTCCCCCTTTCTATCCAAAAGCTGGTCATAAAATTTCCTATGAGAAAGTTTCTTTCCTTGCACCAGCAAGAGAACATTCTTATCATCGGATTTGGGAGTCAATACCAAAATGGACCTGTACAAACAAACCTACTAAAAGAACCCTCAGCCTCCCTTAGTTTCCCCCACATATTTTCCTAGTCCCTGTCTCTCAATTGACTGCCCCTAGGCTCCTTTGCCTAATCACATTCCCACAATTTCTCATTCTCTGTTTAAAAAGGTATATAAGCTTTGGGGCCTATAGGCTTCTTCGGGTTTTCTCCCTTTTGAAGACTGGACACATAAAAATATGAAGTAAAACTTGTATGCCTTTCTCTCGTTAATATAATCTGTTTTAGGTCCATTTCATTCTTAGGCTCAGCCTAGAATCTAGGTGAGTAGAAGTAAGTTTTCCCTCCCTTACAACCTTCAAATGCAAAAATGTGCAATATTCTGGGATACTATCTCGATAAAGCCAAGGGCTGCACTTGCAGATACTAACAAGTTCTCTGGCCAACTCATAGGCTGGAAGAGAGGAAAAGGATGCACCTTCACTGGGAGGGACAGGGACACACAACATTCCATCAGCACTTAGTGGCTTATCCTTTCATCTCCTTGAGCCCCAGACTCCAAACACCTGAAACAAGGAAGTAAACCTAGGAATCACTGCTTACCTCTGCACAGCAATTTATGACTTTAAAAATGTGCTCTGACTTAGGGCACCTCTGTAAGGTGGAAAAAACAGGTAGTCTTCCCACTTGACAGATAAGGAAACCGAAACCAGGTCTGACATACTAGCCTGGGGGCAACAGAACTGGTCAAGAATCCAGATGCCTTCCGACACTGTCCTCTGTGCTTTCTACAAAATCACACTGGTAACTTAGACAAAATCATCCTTGTCTTTTCTATTTAAAAAAAAAAAAAAGGCTTCCTCTGCGTTGGTAACCTTCCCAGCTTCTAACTTTTCTAAGGCTGCCAACTGCAGCCTTGGTTCCAGAGAACCAAGTAGGGAACTGATCAGACAGAACACACATGTTACCTGAGCAGGATGTATTTCCATATTACTGTAAAGAACAGGGGACAGACCTCTGGTCCCTCGGCCACCCTGAGCTCAAGCCCCATGCAGAATACTACTAGCCAGGGACAGTCCTGCTGGCCCTCAAGCCTGACTCCCTCGCGTGTGCTCCTCCCACCGAGCCGTTTCCCCTTTCCACATCCCCCCACGACCAAATTTTAGTGACCTTCACAATGTTTTGGAGCTCAATTAGGTGGAAGAGGGGTTTCTTCTGCGGGACACTTCTTTTAATCTCACGAACAGACGGATCTCCCTGCAAAGCCCTTTTCCCTAGAGAGACGTTATTTTTCTCTAGAAGCCCTTCCAGGTAGTTTACTCCCGGATAATCTGTGTATTCCTGGCCTTCTGCTTCAGCAGAGGAGGGAGGTCCTGGTACGGAACCCGGGGCCAGTGACTATCCGACTCTAGGGCATTTCACCTCACCAATACTTGGGCATCCTCCTAGCTAAGGTGGAAACAATCCTGGCGCGGTCATTCCCCGGGTTACTGGGAGGATTGAACAAACAGCAAAATAGGGGCACGGTACAGAGTTGGAGCTCAGCTAACGGTAGCTATCTATCTATGGCTATCAATCTCTAGTGCTGAGTTCGGATCCTAGCACTTTCAAGCAAGAGAAGGAAGAGCGCATCCTCCGCACTAGCCTAGTAGAATACTGGGGGGTCTGCAGCCCGCGCAGTCGGCTGCCAAAGCCGAGCTCGGCAAAATCAAGGTATTGTCTCTTTAGTCGATGTCTGCGACTTGGCTCCGAAGCCCGGGACAGCGCGGCCTCGCCCCGCCCCGAAGTCCCTGTCGCCCGTAGGCAGGACTCTCGCGGCGGCCCCGGGGCAAGCCACGGCCTCTCACCTTCGTCATGTCTGCAGCGGCTGAACCGGGTGCCCACAAACGCTTCACGCTCAGATGTCGGACGGCTACTCGCGCGGCAGCCGGAAGAGGCAGCAAGAACATCTTTTCGGCTCTGCCCCCCGTACCGCCCTCAACCGAGCACGTGGCGCCGGGAAGGCGGGCGCGCGCCTAGAAGCCGGGCTTTGGGGGACGGCCTGCGAGCGTCTAGGGGTGGGGCAGGTGCCAAGGGGCGTGGCATGCGTACGCCATGGGCGCGGCGGGAGGGCGTCAGTGGGCGGGGCTGTCGGGTGAGGGCAAACGCGCTAGCGGACGGACTCGGACCCGGAAGAGTATGCGTGCGCCTAAGGGGCGGGGCGGGGCGGGCCAGGTCGACTGGGTCGTGCTGAGATAGAAGCGAGAAGGTAGCGGGCGCGGGGGGCCAGCCCTTGCGGACTGAGGCGAAGAGGCGGGGCTCTTGGGGGAGCGCGCGAGAGGGGCGGAGTCGCGGTTGTGCTGTACACCAAGGGGCGGGGGTGGAGGCGGGGCACCGAGGAGAAAGGTTTACACGTTGCTCTAGAGCAGAACTGAAAGTGCGTAGTGAGGGCATTCCTACTGTTTTTACTGTTTTGCTTTTTTTTGAATTTTTTTTTAAAACTTCCATCTGGTCCAAGGGTTCAACATTGTAAGGCATTTAGCCCAAACACTGTTTTTTTGAAAAAAGACGCTTTGCGAAAAGCGCTCAGTATTTTAATATATATTTTTAAAAGAAGTCTTAGATTTTTTATTGTATGAATAAGATATGGTTGAATGAAACTAGGAGAACACGACGAAGCTCAAAGAGGGGATACAAAAAATATCCTTACTGTTACACCAGTGTCTGAACCCAATTTTAGCTGGATCTTTTTACCTCTGGCGCAAGGTGGGCGGGGTCCACGAACTAGAAGTGAGTAAAGTCCTGGCCTCCGTGCCAGGAAGGAGAGAATGTCTATTTCACTGTTCAAGGGCCGGACACAACAGAGATTTGACTGTCTGTTTTTGAAAAGGTTGGACAAATTGGGCATAGTAGGTCCTCTTTCAGTTTCACTTCCTTTAGATAGTTAAAGAGTTGCATCGCAAACTCGGTAAACTCAGCAAAATTCACCTATGTTCATCTAAAAGAGAAATTTTGTATTCACCTTATAGCTGTTTTCTTGTTCCATTGAACTCAAGCTGCAGTTTCCACAGCCAGAAATTTGCTAAAACTTGCTCCTCAGCCTACTGTGTGAGTGGAGAGGAAGGCTCTGTGAGCTTCACAGGTGATGGTTGCTGCAGAGCCGTAAGTTACATTTGTGCCTATCCCCTTTCCCCTTGTTTGCTGTTCCTACCAGAGAGGATTTGTTTCCTGGCATAGCCTCACTTACTTTCCTCTTTGCTTGGTCCTTACCATACTGTTTGCATTTTCACATGCCTGATAGAATAAGGGAGAACAAATGTCACAGGCCTCAAATAATTTTTGTCGTTACTGAATAGTATTATTGGCCACTTTGGGATGCAAGATTTAGTCATCCATCAAACCCTAAGTTCACAAGGTGTTTACTATGTTTTTCTTTTAGAAACCATGGGGTACAACAGAATGTAAGAGTCCCTAGCCTGAAAGACTTTATTACCTAGAAAGAGGCAAGAGATATCATGACTGTAAAGAGATACACATAGACACTGTTCCATGCAGTTTATAAGCATATATTCTTCCTTCTGTCCTCTTTGCTTGACCAAGACTTTGGTTTGGTGCCCTGACTTCCAGGAAACCTTCGCGGACGTTCCACACTTGGGTTATGTGCTCTCCCTTTGCTTCCAAAACAGCCTGTCTCAGAGTATTGATCACCTGTATTCTCGTCTGTTTCCCCTAGGCATCTTGGGAGCCATGGCTATCATCTGTGACCTTCAAGTGCCTAGATCTAGAATTCAGACTGTGCTTGCCATGTATATAAGGGGTTCATAAAATGTTTGAGTGAATGTGTGATCAAGGTCTACTGCGTGCAGCATTGTTTATTAAAGAACAGAACAAGTCCCATTTATGGCCTTCAAGTAATAAATGCAAAAACAGAAAATACTTGAAAGGAGCCAGTAGAATGAGAAGGATATAGATGATTGAGGAGGACATTAGGATATGAAGAAGTGTGTGGGAGGTCATTGGCTTGGCTTAGGGTGTAGGGATCAAGCTTGCCTAGAATAAAAGATTATAAAAGAGAGTGATGCTGGATTAAAGAGGATCTTGAAAGGCTAGAAGAGTTTATTATTGTTGTGGGAGTCAGCATGGACTCAGCAATGTTCTTTGCAGAAGCTGGGGCAGGGGAAGCTATGAATTAGTACAGTTGATAGAGATTAGAGTCAAGAGTGGAGAAAGACCAAGCAGTGTAGAAATTGTGCTTTGGTGAAAAACTATGTACTGTCCAGTGAGGTTTGAGAAGATTCCTGTGGATTATCTGATTAAGAGTCTGCAAAATTCTTGCACAGCTCTAAACTGTTATGCATTGCAATATGAGCCTGGTCTGTAGATATGGAGATTATGTCTTGTCTAGTAAGGAGGGGTGGTGTGGAAACCAGTCTTGTCTTCATTTGCACATTCATTTCAATATTCCTGATCCATAAATGTGTCTGTCCTTGAAATTTTCACTTGAACCAGTTATGCCAATTGTTTCCTCCATAAATTAAAGAAAATCTTTAACATGTATTCATTTTAACTATTTTTGAAAATTATCTTTTAACAGCAGGTAAATTGGCCAGAGGCATGAATTTTTGACGGAACTTGCCAGATAACTCCATTTGGAAATGGATCACAGAATCAGCTAGATACAGCTTGTGAAAGTGGCAGAATATACACCACTAGCCTGTTTGGGGCCCTCACACTTCCCACTTGCTTAGGAAGAAAGAGGCTGTGAAAGTGATGGGGAGTTTAATTATAAATGCTGACTCTCAAATAACAGTGGGTCACTGGAGAAGAAAGTAGATGGAAGAAAGTCCAGTGGGATCTTGAGATGACAATGCAGACTCCCACAGCTGAACAGCAGGAGTCTGGAGGTTTCCCTAAAGAAGCCATCACAGAGGGAAACAAGCAGAGGGAAAGGACAGAGCCTGTGGAAGACACCATCCATCAGGAGCTGCAAGAACCCTGCTGCTGCTAAGTCACTTCAGTCGTGTCCGACTCTGTGTGACCCCATAGACGACAGCCCACCAGGCTCCTCCGTCCCTGGGATTCTCCAGGCAAGAACACTGGAGTGGGTTGCCATTTCCTTATCCAGTGCATGAAAATGAAAAGTGAAAGTGAAGTCGCTCAGTCCTGTCCAACCCTCAGACCCCATGGACTGCAGCCTACCAGGCTCCTCCGTCCATGGGAGTTTCCAGGCAAGAGTACTGGAGTGGGGTGCCATTAAACCCTAGACAGAGGAAAAAGTGGGAAGTGTTTAGGGAGAGGCAAGAAGAGATTCACCATATCAGAATTCATGAGTAACAGTCATTCAGCACCTCCCCTTCCAGAGTGGAGTCTGAAATACTGGAAGCAGGAAACATGCCTGAGGACCATTGATACACATGCTTCAGCAAAACAAAGGAGCACTTGCTGAGCCTGAGACAGAAAAATATTTCCACGTATGGTAATAAGTTAAGCACAAGCCCATGTGGAATCTTTGTCTCTCTAGAGAAGTGTTCTAAGCGCGTGGCCCATTCTTATGTGGTGAAGCTTGGAAAAACTGCATGTCCAAGATTACATTTTGCAACATTTAGTGCAGAGTTTTCATCCTCGGGGTCATCTGCTGCTGAAATGTCAGCTATCATCTCTCCCTTCCAGTTAAGAGGAAAGGTAAAGACAAAGGGCAAACCACCCACTTCCAGCTGAGTCATTCTGTTTAAAGAATGCTTGGGAAGCTCCACCCAACAAGTTTTGCTTAATTCCAATGGCCATTGGTATCTATAAGAAGGGCTGCTACCTAGGATAAGATCTGAGTTCTAAAACTAACAAAGAAAGGGAGCCTGGACATTGTTTACATACATCTGCCCACATAGTAATTGCTATCCCTCAGATCCCAGTTCAGACTTTCGTTTCTCAAGAAGACTTTCTTTTTTTTTTTTTTGCAATGAGGCAGATAAGATCTTAGTTCCCTGACCAGGAATGGAATCCATGCCCCCTGCAGTGGAAGCCTGGAGTCCTAACCACTGGACCATCAGCCAAGTCCCAAAAGACAGTCTTTCTTGATGCCTCTACTTGGATCAGGTTCCCTTGGTCTATGCTCTTTAACACTAGAGAAGATAAATTTTTTCCTCTATTTTTTAAGGATCTATGTTCTGCTGTTCGGTCACTAAGTCATGTCCAACTCTTTGGGACCCCATGGACTGTGGCACACCAGTCTCCATAGGGTTCTTCAGGCGAGAATCCTGGAGTCGGTTGCCATTTCCTTGTTTAGAGGATCTTCCTAGACCAGGGATTGAACCCACACACCCTGCAAGGCAGGCAGATTCTTTACCACTACACCACAGGGGAAACCCTTAGGGTCTCTGGCTAGACCTAAAACAAGCTAACATGACTAACAGGAGGAAAGCATACAAATTTTATTTTGTCTTTATGTACATGTGATGGAACCGTCACAAGAAAAATGAAGACCCAAAGAAGTAGGGCTGAGAGCTTATATACTTGTTTATGTTGTTGAAGTCAGTGCAATTGCATTGTGTATTATATGTGTTGAGTAAATTCATTGTCATGTACAAATCTAAGTTAAGTGCCCTAAAATCATATATGTGAAATTTATGTTTTAATAGTCCTATAAGACACATTTTGGTTGGAAGGAATCTCACAGGGAAAGATCATTGACAAAATTATTTTCTGAATAAGATGATAATAGCTACTACATATTAAGAATCTCCTATGAGCAGAGAGGCTGAATCTATGCTTAATATAGGTTTTTTTTTTTAACACTGATCTTATTTCCCATCTCTTTGTCTTTTTGTTCTATGAATTTCTTCTCTCAAATATTTTAGTATTTGATTTTAAATATTCAAGAGCTCTATCATTTCTCACTCTTGCAGTATTTACTAATATTTTCTTTAAACATTAACTACACTTTATCTGAGGGCTTCCCTGATAGCTCAGTTGGTAAAGAATCTGCCTACAATGCAGTAGACCCTGATTCAATTCCTGAGTCAGGAAGATCCCCTGGAGAAGGCATAGGCTACTCACTCCAGTATTCTTGGGCTTCCCTGTGGCTCAGCTGGTAAAGAATCTGCCTGCAGTGTCGGAGACCTGGGTTCAGTCGTTTGCTTCCGCTCTCTGAATGGTCTCTATTTCCTCTGAGTTCCTATTTCTTCTTTGTTTTGGTCTTTGACTTAATGTTGGTGCACTTCCTCAAGAGCATGGTGATCTTTGGCTATCTAATAATATTTGAAACAATGCTGAAAGTCTAAATGCAACTTCATGGGAAGACCTTGGCAAGTTGCAGCCATCACTTTAGGGTGATTAGGTAGCACCCTGTCATCTCATTGTGACATCCCCACTCCAGTGTTCTTGCCTGGAGAATCCCAGGGATGGGGGAGCCTGGTGGGCTGCCGTCTCTAGGGTCGCACAGAGTCGGACACGACTGAAGTGACTTAGCAGTAGCAGCAAGTGTCAAAATCTGTAAGCCTTTCCCCTTGGATCTTTTCTCCCCAAAAAGGATTCTTCAAGTTTTACATGTAATAGAAGCCTTCACAAGAAAAATGAAGAACCAAAGAAGTAGTTAGGGCTGAGAGCTTATATACTTGTTAATGCTGTTGAAATCAATGCAGTTGCATTGTCTGTCCTTCAATAGCCTGACTGCTAGTTTTTTGGAAGCAAGTCAAAGGAGGAATGTCTTGACAAATAAAATTCAATTCACAGATTTTGGCTGTGTTTATTTTTATTTAGATGCCTTCTTCCCCCAGTTGGACTTGTGAGCCCCAAATCTGGAGCATCTCTGACTCAACCCCTTTAAAGAGAAAATCCAGTTTTCTTTTTTTTTTTTTTAACTTTTGATCTTGTATTGGGATATAGTCGATTAACAATGTTGTGATAATTTCATGTAAACAGTGAAGGGACTCAGCCATGTATATACATGGATCCATTCTCCCCCAAACCCTGTTCCCATCCGGGCTGCCACATAACATTGAGCAAAGTTCCATGTGCTGTACAGTAGGTCCTTGTTGATTATCCATTTTAAATATAGCAGTGTGTATATGTCCATCCCAAACTCCCCAACTGTCCCTTCCCCCAGCAATCATAATGTAGTTCTCAAAGTCTGTGAGTATTTTTCTGTTTTACAAGTGAGCTCATTTGTATCATTTCCTTTTAGATTCCACATATAAGGGATGTCATAGGACTATTTCTCCTCCTCTGTCTGACTTATTTCACTCAATATAACACTCTCTAGGTCTATCCATGTTGCTACAAATGGCATTATTTCATTCTTTTTAATGGTTGAATAATATTCCATTGTATATATTTACCGCCATCCATCTGTCCATGGAGATTTAGGTTGCTTCATGTCTTGGCTGTTGTAAACAGTGCTGCAATGAACATTAGTGTGCACATATCCTTTTGGATCATGTTTTTCTCTGGATATACGCCCAGGAGTGGGGAAAATCCAGTTTTCTGCTCAGTTGGAGAATATGCATTTATGTGGAGGAGGATGATATGTAAAAATCTATTGAGATATTATTTAAGACTTCATATTACATTCTCTTCATTTCTGTGTAATGTGGTCTTATGGTTGCTCTGTCAATTAAGAATTAAGAGGATGGTTCTCGATGTAACTGTATCGCAGACTGAATAATATTTATTACTCCTCAGGCCATATATACAATCTTGAGAAAATCCAGTGCTTATGAGACAGGTAGAGGAAAAGAGACCGAGAAGGAGTAGCCTGAGAGGAACGAGATAAAGATACTGATTAGATGATGAGAGTGGTCAGCAGGTCAAATGCTGCTAAAAGGTCACTCGGTAAGAATAAGGACTGAGAAGAGCCCAGTGGATCATGCAAAGTGGAGGTGATGATTTACCCTGGCCAGAACAGTTGCAAAATTCTTCTATCCTCAGCAATTCCTGTGAAAGTCTAGGTTAGATCATATCAGACTGTTCAAAACTCACCAAGGTCTTCACGATCTCTTACCTTGCAGACAACAGTGTTGGACAAGTGGTTGGTCTCTCCACTTCCAGCCAGTTTTCTCCTGGGCCTCATCTCCTTCAACTTTCTCTACTCTATCAGACTTGCCTCCCTGCTCATTCTTGATAAATCCAGGATCACTTTTGCTGTTCAGGATAGACCTTTGCATTAGTTGTTTGCTTTTCCAGGAATGATTCTCCCAGACTTCTTCCAAACTCACTCCCTTGCTTCCTTCAGGTCTTTGCTCAAATTTTGCCTTTTTTGAGGCCTTACTCAACACTCTATTTAAATTACATTTGTTTCCACTCAAGCACTGTCCCTCTTCCCAACTTTGTTTTTCTTCATAACATTTATCCCTATTGAAGGTACTGTTTTACTCACTTTATTTAGTGTCTGTCTCCCCCACCTTCCCTCAAACATAAGCTAGAGGAGGGAAGAGATTTTTTTCATTCACATGTCCCAAGAACTTAGAACAGCACATACAACATAATACGCACTTAAATATTTGATGCATAAATTAGTGAATCGAGTAATGGTGCAAAAAAAAGGTAGATATGGAGAATATAAGTTAAAGAAAATATCTTCAATAAATTTGGCTGTAAAGAAGTGGAGAAAGATATTGTTGTACTTGAAGGGGAACATGGGATTTAGGGAAGCTCATATGTTTTTTATTTGTTTACACTGATTTTTTTCTTTGGAAAAAATACTGATTCATGGAAGATTGGAAGGAAAGTACTGAGAGGTTCCATTTACCTCTTCACCCAGTTTCACCAATGGTTTTACTTCCCCAGCTAGGTAACTATAGTACAATATCGAAACAAGGGAGATGACGTTGGTATATTGTGCATATAAGTCTATGCTACTTTGCTGCTGCTGCTAAGCTGCTTCAGTCGTGTCCGACTCTGTGCGACCCTCTAGACGGAAGCCCACCAGGCTCCCCCGTCCCTGGGATTCTCCGGGCAAGAACACTGGAGTGGGTTGCCATTTCCTTCTCCAAGGCATAAAAGTGAAAAGTGAAAGGGAAGTCACTTAGTCATGTCCGACTCTTAGTGACCCCATGGACTACAGCCTACCAGGCTCCTCCATCCATGGGATTTTCTAGGCAAGAGTACTGGATCATATGCATATTTGTGTAACCACTACTGCACTCAAGATACAGAACTATTTCAGAACCACAAAGATTTCCCTCATGCCACCCATCCCACATCCCTAGCTCTTGACAAGCATGACTTTGTTCTCCATCTGTGAAATTTTGTCATTTCTAGAACATCATATAGATGAAATCATATAGTATTAATACTTGACTTTTTAAAATTGTTTTCTCTCACTTATCCTATTCTATTGAGATTCATCCACAATTTGCTTACCAATAGTTCACTCCTTTTTGTTACTGAATAGTACTCCATGGTATGGACATACCATGGGAGTTTTTAGCCATTCACCTGTTGAAGGATATTTTCATTGTCTCCAGTTTTTGTTTGTTCTAAATAAAACTGCTATGAACATTCGTGTATGGGTTTTTATGTAAACTTAAGTTTCATTTCTCTGGAATAAATGCCCAGGAGTATGATTGCTGGGTTTTTGACACATTATATGATACATGAAATTAAAAGATGCTTTCTCCTTGAAAGAAAAGCTATGACAAACCTAGACAGTGTATTAAAAAGCAGAGACATCACTTTGTTAACAAAGGTCCATGTAGTCAAAGCTATGGTTTTTCTAGCAGTCGTGTATCGGTGTGAGAGTTGGACCATAAAGAAGGCTGAGTGCCAAAGAACTGATGCTTTTGAACTGTTGTGCTGGAGAAGACTCTTGGGAGTCCTGTGGACTGCAAGGTCAAACCAGTCGATCCTAAAGGAAATCAACCCTGAATATTCATTGGAAGGACTAATGCTGAAGCTGAAGCTCCAATACTTTGGCCACCTGAAGGGATGAGCCAACTCATTAGAAAAGACCCTGATCCTGGGAAAGACTGAGGGCAGGAGGAGAAGGGGGATGAAATGGTTGGAAGACATCAATGACTCAATGGACATGAGTCTGAACAAACTCTGGGAGATAGTGAGGGGCAGGATGCCTGATGTGCTGCTGTCCATGGAGTCACAAAGAGACACGACTTAGTGATTAACAACAACGATACATGTATATTTTGTTTTTAAAGAAATGTCAAGGTATTTTCCAGAGAAGCTGTACTGTTTTAAATTCCTCACGTCTTATCTCAAACGGTGGGGCAATGTAAAGTCTGTTTAGGTTTTCCTGGGGAGGAACCAGCCACCAGGAAGGGGAAGGATGCAGAGGACAGAGCCAAGTCCAGAGGAAGCAAGTGAAAATGGAGCAAGGTAAAGAGATGCTCCTTCCACTGGAGGGTGTGACCCAGTTACCTGAAGAAGAAGGTGTGAGGTCGGATGCAGGTGGCTTTATGGGTCTGATGGCTGGAACTTAATGATTTCTCTTGACTAAACAGTGAATGAAGGCTGGGCTGAGAGTGAAGTGCTTTGACATCAAAGGGCTATGTGGTCACACAAATTTGGGAAATGCTTATTAATGTGTCGCACCCTAGTTATTAGCACATAGAAAGTTTAAAAAAAACCTAGGGTAGAAAAGAGACCAGTCACACTCTGTGGCATGAACATATGAATTTATGTGGTAAAGGATTGATTTTCTTTCCACATATGTTTCTAAACCCTCCTCTAATTTTGCCCAACCTGACCCCCAAAGAACAACTCTTTTCACATCAATTTGGAAAAGTCTGGAATAGAATATAGCTACGATGGGACATTGCATGGAGCAATGCACAATTGCGTTGCACAATACATGGAGTTTCACCCTCTCCACTAGAGGGATACATCCAAATTTAAATATTTGTGGGATCAGAATATCATGATCAGAGTTTTAGTAAAGTCTTCTAATGTGTAAACAGTATTCTAGTATAATTTTTATGCACTAATTATGCCAATCTGATATTTTAAAATGAGTTAACATTCTTAGATGAACACTTGATTTATTATAAAAGTAGAACTGTGAAACAATGGAGACAGTATAGTCTTTTTAATAAACAAAGTCTTTTGATTTTAATAAACTTGATATCTGTATGGGAAAAAGTTTTGACATATACCTTATGTCAAACACAGAAATCATTTCTAAGTAAATTTGAAAGGTTAAACAATAGAGCTTGTAGGAGATAACATAGGAGACTATTTCATGAATTTGATGGTAGGCAAAGATTTCTTAGAGTACAAAGAGCTCTAACAATAAAGGAAATGGTTGATGAATTCAATTACAGTAAAATTAAGAAATCCTGTTAAACAAAAGAACATTAAGAGAATGAAAAGGCAAACCGTAGTATAGGAAAAGGCATTTCCTATCCATGTAATCAGCAAAGGATTTGTATCTAGAATAAATACTGTTTTATAAACCAGTTGTAGACTGTGCAAAATAAAAACGACTCTAGAACCAGACTGCCTGTAGCTACTTCCTCATGTGACTTCAGACATGTCATTCAATGCTTTTCTGCCTTCCATTTCCTCACTAACTGGGGTTAAGAGTATACCCATCTACCGTTGTTTTGAGAGTTAAATTAATCAATATAGATAAAGCACTTTGAGAAAAGTTTTGCACATTAAAAGAACCCAACTGAGGTTAGCGATTATCAGGTGTCCTCTGTTTTCAAATAAAGGTGCAGAGAATTTAGAATTTAATGTGCTTTCATTATTAGAGTGAGTGTCATTGATGTACCTGACATGCTGAGCCATCACATTTCTTATTACACAGCAGCAGTGTGTGTGTGCATGTGCACACAAGTGAGGTGTAATGCCATTAAATGTCACCCAGCCCTTCCATAGTCAGTGGGAGGCATTCTGGCTTAACCACCAAGCACCTGAGATGAACTTGGTTGTGTTCTCCTTCACCTAATAACTGTCACAGCTTTATAATATCCCTAAATAAAATCACAGCATTAACTGCATAATTGTGCAACTCACTGCTTCTACCAGTATTACGTTTGGACAGTTTCCTTACATATTCATACATAATTACTGGAGAATATAAAATGTCTTATATTTCAGGCCTAACCTTACCTTGTTAAGAGTTTACATTTATATAGATGTTTCTCTGTCTTAAAGAAAATGCTTTCAATTTTATCATTTCCAAATGGGTAGTACTGTGAGTCACTGGTCTCTCTGGGTGGTAGGGAGTCAATTTCAAGACACCTCCTGCCAAAGAAACATCTTTGTTGGCTCTGATTCACTAGGCAATTTTCTCAGAGTTGTGCCCTAGCTCACCTGGGTTTCATTGGCATCAGAAGCGCTTATACAGCCAGCACATCTCTGGAACTGTTCTAATTAACCCATCATCACTCCTTGGAGGGTGGTCTTGATACTGACCAGGGTTCTTGGCCTTCCCCAATCAATAGAATGCCATGGACAGAGGAGCCTGGCGGGCTACAGTCCATGGGGTCACACAGAGTCAGATACGACTGAGTAACACTTTCACTTCAATAAAAAAAATTGACTAGAGGCCAGAAAAGAAATTCAGTCAAGGCTTTAAGGGGGGCCCTGCTGCCCCAGGAGGGAGCAAAAAGAAGGAACAAGGGACATGCTCATTCCCTGGGGGCCATGATGGGGGCGAGCTTGTTCTTTATATGGGGTGAGGGTAGGGGTATGTCCAGGAGTTGGGCCGGAGGGATGGCTTAAGTGGTTTGCCACCCGTTAGATGGTGTTGTGTGCAGGGGGCATGTACAGTACCCTGATTTTGCTCCTGGCTCTTCAGAAGTGGTGGTTGGGTATTGTATCTTTCTGTCCATAATTTGCCCCAACTGTTTAGGGACACAATTATTTTAGTCCTTATAGTTTCTTTGTATTTTGTTGCTGGAGGAGGGATTTGTCCAGGGGCAAGCATCGCAGCCAAGGGTCCCAGGCCCCAGTCTGTCTCAGTCTGTGTATGAATATGAAGTGATCATTAACAACCAGGCCCACCATTCTCAAAGTATGATTGTGGTTCATGTTTGGAAAATTCACCTGAGGTACTTGTTAAAAACATAGATCTCCAAGTCCCATCCCAGACCCTCAGAATCAGAGCCTCTGGGAATATCAATCAAAAGTTTACGTTTTTTTAAAAAAGCTTTCTAAGTGAGTCTAAAATTTGAGAACTATCAAAATATATTCCACCGAGTCCCATAGGATCTGGTTCTAAAATTAGAAAATTAATGCCCAACAGCTTGAGTAAGATACAGCAAAATACAAGTTATGAAAATGGAGGCTGGTTGAATGCAGGTAAGGATTAAATTCAAGGAAGAAAGGATGTGTGAAGAGGGTGGAGGAATTTCCAGAACACTGTGAGCCCTGCACTTGTAGTCATGATTTTCTTGGAGCTGAGTATTTTATCTTTTTTTCTGAGAAGTGAGTTACTAAAAAAAAAAAAAAAAAAGAGTTATTTATTTTTTATCAATTGAAACAAAGAATAAAAATATAACTGTTTCTCTATCTCAAGCACTATTTAAGATCTGAGTACTCTTATCTTTTGGCAATGTTTGAAATCTATAGATTCAGGTAACTCTGTGCTTACATCTGAAGCCCCAGGCTGAAGGTCCTTCTAAGCTTATTAGTTAACAAGTTTATCTTGGTCATGGGCTTCTCTGATACCTCAATTAGTAAACAATCTGCCTGCAATGAGGGACCCCTGGATTCGATCTTGGGTTGGGAAGATCCCCTGGAGAAGGGAAAGGCTACCCACTCCAGTATTCTGGCCTGGAGAATTCCATGGACTGTATAGTCCATGGGGTCGCAAAGAGTCAGACATGATTGAACGACTTTCACTTCACCTCACCTTGGTTATGCTTTTTGCCATTCACTCACCACTCACTCATCTAACTATGGGTTAGGTGCTCTAGAAGACCTAACTTCAAATACATAGAATTACTGGGGCTGGGAACATAAATGTAAAATGCGGTATGTAATTCAATGGTTCTTGGGTGAGACCCAAAATTCTGCATTTGTGAAGAAAGCTGAGCACCGAAGAATTGATGTTTTTGAACTGTGGTGTTGGAGAAGACTCTTGAGAGTCCCTTGGACTGCAAGGAGATCCAACCAGTCCATCCTAAAGGAGATCAGCCCTGGGATTTCTTTAGAAGGAATGATGCTAAAGTTGAAACTGCAGTACTTTGGCCACCTCATGTGAAGAGTTGACTCATTGGGAAAGACTGATGCTGGGAGGGATTGGGGGCAGGCGGAGAAGGGGACGACAGAGGATGAGATGGCTGGATGGCATCACCGACTCCATGGACGTGAGTCTGAGTGAACTCCGGAAGTTGGTGATGGACAGGGAGGCCCGGCATGCTGCGATTCATGGGGTCGCAAAGAGTCGGACATGACTGAGCGACTGAACTGAACTGAACATGTTCTTAGTGATGCTAATGATGCTGGTCCACGGATAACATTGATAACCGCATTGCTTGTTTAAGAAGCTCTGATTTCTTTTTGGCCTCCAGAAAGAGTTTTCTAGACTCTTCGGTCCCTGGATATATCTGACCTGTACTACTGGTAGAGGCAGGTGAAGATTCCATACTGGCAATGCAGTATTGGACTCTGTTCTTAGAAGTTCCTGACATGAATGCTGTGTTGGCTGCTTGTGAATGATAAAGATCCTCTCCCTTTCATATTTCCCTGGTGGCTCAGACGGTAAAGCGTCTGTCTACAATTTGAGAGACCTGGGTTTGATCCCTGGGTTGGGAAGATTCCCTAGAGAAGGAAATGGCAACCCACTCCAGTACTCTTGCCTTGAAAATCCCATGGACAGAGGAACTTGGTGCAGGCTGCTATCCATGGACTCGTAAAGAGTCAGGCACAGCTGAGCGACTTCACTTTCATACTTAATCCAGGTCTCAACTATGAATCTCTCCAACCAGACAGTTCTTTCTCTGGGAGAATAAATTTGGAATTCTGGCCTGTCTGCCCCCATACATCTCCTGAACTGTTGATAACAACCATGACTACCTTTAAACATCTTTTAAATCTTCAATAGCTCAGTGGTGTCTGAAACCCACAGTAGTTGCTTTTCTTTATTTTCCATTTTGTTACAAATTTATAATTGACAGACAATATCATAGTGGCCCTTCTCTTTCCTCAGTGAGTCTGGCTAAAGGTTTGTTAGTTTTGTCAGTCTTTTCAAAGAGCCAATTCTTAGATTCACTGCTCTTTTTAAAAAAATGTTTTTAAAGTTTCAATTTTATCTTCTTGGAGAATAATCTTCCTTTGTAATATAAGTGACAGGCCTGAGAAATGCTGTGACGTGCATTTTTTTTTTTTTTTTGGTGCGGGTCTTTAGTGAATAAGAACTCTTCATTTCTTTGTTCAACAGTCTGTTCATCGTTATATACTTCCAGAGACGAATTGTTCTCAGTAGTCAAGTAGTTTCAAATAAACTTTTTTCTCTAATAAAATATCACAGACCTAAGTGTATTATTAAAGTTGTCAATGGGTCAACTGTATACCTTTCACAATTTTCCCAATTGCAAAATGATTTTTTTGAAAAGCAGTTTAATTCCAATTTGGTTTCCACAATTTGGATTAATGAAAGTTCTTTACCATTCAGACACTATGTTATCTATGGCCTCCACAAGTTGATTCTAAACTATCAGCTAGGAAACTGAGAACAAACATTCACATGTGCGCGCGCGCACACACACACACACACACACACACACACACATATACACACACACACTCAGGAATCCATATTCTTCTTCTCTTTCTCCATCAATAAATTCCGATTTGGTAATTTTGACTATCAGCCAGCTTTGGAAACTATTGAGACAGTTTCTTGTCCATCTATATACCTAACTTATCTGTCCATTATCCTCCTTTCCTTACTCTAAAAAAGATTTAAGGTACTGTCTTAATTAAATATAGTCACTTAGGAAAGTAACCGTTTAAGAAAACAGATAAAAAGATCAATAATGTAATAGTTAATCTTTATCTTCTTTCTCATAGTTTTATGTTTTCCAAATTTTCTTGGCATGTATTAGTATAATTATAATTGTTAAAAAGACTGAATTTTTTATGGATTAAAAAATTTGATGAAGTTACTTATGAGGGTTGCCCTACTTATGTACTATTTCATACTTAGTGAGTTATCAGTTAACCAAGTATTTTTATTTTTAGGACTGTCTGTTCTCCCAGAGGACTAGAAAGGAAACCTTTCACACCTATTACTTTATAGATTCCTGGTAAGATGGAAGACCTCTGAAATTCTATCAGTTTCTGTTTTTTGGGGTTCTGCAACAGCCTCTGGAGGAATAATGCATATTATCTTTATAGCCAACAACGTTATATAAAGCATAAAAAGGGCTTTCCTTCTTTGATTGGAATTTGAAATTGTAATCTAGCATGTTAGAATCTGTGTTAGAAGAATCATTTAAGGCTCCCTGCCCAATCAGCAGTAACACCCCAAGTATGTTAGTTACTTAGTAATGTCCAACTCTTTGCAACCCCATGGACTGTAGCCCCCCGCCATGCTCCCCTGTCCATGGAATTCTCCAGGCAATTTCCTCCTTCAGGGGATCTTCCCAACCAGGGATCGAACCCAGGTCTCCAGAATTGCAGGCAGATTCTTCACCAGCTGAGGCACCCCAGAAGCCCAAGAGTGAAATTTATTTGTTGCAGTGGATTGCTTCCCTCTAATGGTGAAAAGTAGTCATACCACTTCATTTTTAGTGTTTAGGTTCTTAGTCTCCAATAGTTTACAAATTATTTCACACCGTGGTTTGCTTTGATTATGATTGTTATAATCTATGCTTTTGTGATAATATCACATAATATTGATGCCAAAACCATTAGCTCATGATTTTAACAATCAAAGCAATAACATCTAAGAAGTTTTAGCTCGTTACTTCTCTGATTTCTTCCTGACTCACTAAATGTTTCAAATGAAACAACTTATTTCTGATTTATAATACTTCTATTATTAAAATCTTGCAGAAATGCATGTAATTGTTACATCAGCCCTTATCACTAGATAGCATTATATATCAGTATGATTAAGTTTTTAGAAACACAAATTGCCATCATGTGGTTATAGCCTTTGGTGATAAACAGAACACAACAAAAGACGGATTTGGACAGTTTACCACCAGATCCAGGATTTGATAAATAATTCACACCTACAAAATTTTGTCATTTTGAGGCAAATTGCTCTTAGGAAACTCAGTAAACTTTACTAAGTGAACTCAGTAAAGTTTCTAAGTCATCCTTTGATGTTCCTTTCATTTGAACTCAACAACTTTCCGAGGTAAAAGGGAAAGCATTATTATCCCATCTTTTCTTTATTTTTTTTCTTTAAAGGTTGAGGAAATAAGCTCTGAGAGCACACAAGACATCAGTCTCAGACATGGGTCAAGAATCCTGGTTCACACTCTGTGAAATGTTTCAGACTCAATATTCAATGTTCAACTGTGCATTTTCCACTCATGGGCTCTCAGATATAACTCAGCCTGAATGCCTCCTTCTTCAGGATCTCTGTCACATTTGAGAGCCCTTGCCCCCACTAAGGGGCTTCCCTCATAGCTCAGTTGGTAAAGAATCTGTCTGCAGTGTAGGAGACCCGGGTTCGATTCCTGGGTCGGGAAGAACCCCTGGAGAAGGAAATGGCAACCCAATCCAGTATTCTTGCCTGGAGAATCCCATGGACAGAGGAGCCGGGCAGGCTATAGTCCATGGGATCACAAGAGTTGGACGCGACTTAGTGACTAAGCCCCCACTAAAGGGGATGAAAGAGGATGAGATGGTTGGATGGCATCACCAACGTGATGGACATGAGTTTGAGTAGGTTCAGGAGTTGGTGATGGACAGGGAAGCCTGGCATGCTGCAGTTCCTGGGGTCGCAGAGTCGGACACGACTGAGTGACTGAACTGAGCTGTCCCCACGAATCTCATCAAATGAGAAATCTAGCAGGCCTTCTAGCCTTCTTCCTTCTCTGTCCCCACTTGTCATCAACAAGTCTTGCTGAGTTTTCGGACCATCGTCCACCTCCTATTACCCCTTTGTATTACTGTCTTAGAGTTGCCATAGCAAAGCTCCACAGACTGCTTGGCTTAGACACCAGAAATCTATTTCTCACAGTTCTAGAGGCTAGAAGTCTGAGAGCAATGTGTCAGCAGGGTTAGTTTCTTCTCCTTGGCTTGTGGCCCACTATCTTCTTTCTGTTTCTCCACTTGGTCTTCCCTCTGTCTGTCTGTGTCTTCCCTCTAATCTCTTCTTTTAAGGACATCAGGTATATTGCATTAGTGAATGTGTGTGTGCTAAGTAAGTCACTTCAGCCATGTCAGACTCTGTGTGACTCTATGGACTGTAGCCTGCCAGGCTCCTCTGGCCATGGGATTCTCCAGGCAAGAATACTGGAATGCCAGGCCCTCCTCCAGGGTATCTTCCCGACCCAGGGATCAAACCCGTGTCTCCTGCATTGCAGGCACCTGGGAAGCCCAATGAAGATTAGGGGCCACCCTAATGACTTCATTTTAACTTAATCTCCTCCTTCAAGACCCATTTCCATGTGCAATCACATTCTAAGATCCTGAGGGTCAGGACTTCAACCTAAGAAATTTGGGAGGGGGCACAATTCAGCCCCTAACAACCCCGTTACTGTTCTGAACTGGCTGAGGGATGCCTCCCTTCAGCCCTACACTGTACAACACTTTCCCACCTGGATGCTCTGCTCCAGTTCACCTTCCTCAGAGATCAGTCCAATACAAGTCTGATTGTCTAAGTTCCTTTGCTTCTAATCCTTCACCTGAGCCCCTATTCTTTGACAAGACAAGGGAAGACCCGGCCCTGCCTTTCTCACCTGCCTCTTCTCTCCACACCTCTTGTCTGGCCCTCACCCTCCACTGATGCTAAAATGCTTCATGACCAGGCCATGTTGCTTCATGTCTCGATGCCTTGGCTTATATTTGTGCCCTCACCCAAGACCTTTTTCTTCATCTGCCTGCCTCTTCCTCATTCTTCAAAATGTACAGAAAATGGGAGCCTCTCCTGGTTCCTGCCGGCTGATCAAAGCTCTGGCCCTCCGAGTGACCTGCAGGCATGGGCACATCTTGGTGCTTTATGAGCAACTGAGTAGGGGAAGATCCATATCATTCACTGTGGGGACAGTTTGTTCAGAAAATGATGATTCAGGTCTGACGCCTGAAACTTGCCTCTCCAAAGAGCTCTCCCTGACACAGCGGCCTTGGACCAGGTGGCTTGTATTAGCCCCTGGGCAAGTGAAGCTTCTTCATGGTTTTACACAGACACCCCAGGTTCTTCCCATTTACGGTTGGTTACATAGGTATTTCTATTTTACATACATTTTAACTTAGACTCATACCTGTGAGGTTGGTACTCATTTGTGGAGATGTCAACTTATATCACTAGGGGATGTAGCTCAGTGGTAGAGCACATGCTTCGCATGTATGAGGCCCCGGGTTCAATCCCCGGCATCTCCACGTGGTTCTGTTTGGGCCTCCCTGGTGGCTCAGATGGCAGGAGACCTGGGTCTCCTAATTTATATTTCCTTTTCCCCAACCCTTTCTCTTTGCGCGTTCCAGCTGATCTCAGACTCCACATCTTGAGGCTTCAGTGGGGGATTGGGACAATGTGGAACACCAGGGATCTATCATGGTGGCTTTGCTGTCCGGTTTTTCCAGGCTGCAAATCATGCCCAATATGCCTGATCAATGAGAGAAATGGCTCTGCTTTCACATTTTAACCAACTCCCACCTTATTGTAGCAACTCATTTAACCCCCTCTAACCTTTTTAAAATAATACCATGTAAGCATTTCCATGCCAGCATCTTTATTGGAAATGTTATCACCACTCTGGCATGTGATTGCTAGTAATGATTTTATTTACAAACCCCACTGTCGCCCGTGTGAAGCTGTGTCAGGAACCAACTTTGTCCATCCCCCAGCCTCCTATTATAATCAAATGGAATATTTGTGTTTCATGTTCCTGGTGTGTAAACTGCCCAGACAATGTCCTATTCATCTTTGTGTCCTCAGGACCCAGTACTGGACACAGAGTAATGTGCTCTGTGCTCCCCAAACGTCTACTGCAAATAAAGTTAAAATAACCAGCTCTATAGGACAACAGGAGAGGAGTGTCCAAGTAAATATTTGGAAAGAGTTTTAGGGAGAAGCCTCTGGTAAAGGAGGCATGAACTGGAGATGAAGGTCAGATGGAACAAGATTAGCCAGGGGTTGATCATCACTGAAACTAGGCAATGGGACTGCATTATAGTAGTCTCTCTCTGCTTTTGAATATATTTAAAATTTTCCCTAAAAAAAAAAAAAGACCCATTTGTTTATAAATAAGCACAAGAAAGACAGCATTTTTCTTTTTTGGATTTGTCATAATGGCCCTTAGTTGAGGGACAAGGCAGTGACTACCATCTCTCCTGGGAGAAGCCCAGATGAGGACATCACTGGTGTGGCTAGTGAGCCCTTGAGGTGGTGTCACTGTTTCCTGAGAATAAAACCTTCATTTGGTTGTAGGAGGGAAGGGTTGAGTAATAAAGTGATTGTTGTTATTGGCTCAGGTTTTGTAAGCAGCTTCATTTTTAATGATGGTGTGAGTGGAGGATTATAGGAACTGGTGGGATTGTCTGAAATGTCAGGACTGGAATTTACCATTGCAGGGGGATGCCATGAGATTCAACACTGGTATATTCATTAGAAGTTACAAAGAAGACAGTGAGATAGAAATAAAAGAATGGACTTGGTATTTTATGTGAAGAGAGGGGGATGAAAATCAGTAAATGATGTATACTACTTGGTACATGCAGATGGCATCCCAAAATTACAAGGTTGGACATTGTACTACAACATCGATGAACATAGAAAGTATGGGATATGTGAAAGAAGCCAGTCACAAAACCCACAAATAGTATAGTTCCATTTATGTAAAATGTGCAGAATAGGTGAATCCATAAGACAGAAAGTAGATTAATGGTTGTCTAGAGTTAGGCTGGGAAGAGACTGCTAACAGGTACAAGGTTTCCTTTCGGGGTAATGAACTTGTTCTAAAATTGTGGTGATATTTGCACAATTCTGTAAATTCACTAAAAACCATTGAGTCATACCCTTTAAATGACTGAAGTTAATGGTGTGTAAATAATCCTCAATAAAGCTGTGAAGAACTGTTGGGGTTTGGGGATAAGAGAATTTTTAAAAATCGCCTTACTGTGTCATCATGTACTTGCATCATCCTTTCCAGAGACAATACACAATGAATTGTGACTGAAAGTTAAAATCCAGCAAGGATATATCACATTCACCAATGATAACACATTTTTACTAGAAATCCCAGAGAATGTGTTTCTGATACTCCCAAACTGAAGACTCTTGAAATTAAGCTCAGTTTTTCATTAAGTGCTTTACAGTTAAGCACCTCACGGTATGGGGTGTGCCTGGTTTTCTAGCAGATGCCTCACGGTCTGCTGCCACCTTCTTTTCCTCTGTTGCTTCATCAGAGAAGAGGTTGACAAGTAGAGTTCTTAAGCTAGCCAGTCCTCCAGGGTGCGGGATCAGTCCCTCATCCCAAATAGGCACTGTCATTCTCCCCAGATCACCACGACAGCCCAGTCATTATTGTAATTGCTGTTCCGTTGTCGTTTAGATGATAGAATGGTGTCAATTTCTTGATTTGATCATTGAATTGTAGTTATATAAGGGAAAGACTGGTGGCTCGGTCGGTAAATAACCTGCTTGCAATTCAGAAGACACGGGTTTGATCCCTGGGTCAGGAAGATCCCCTGGAGAAGGGAATGGCAGCCCACTCCAGTATTCTGGCCTGGAAAATCCCACGGACAGGGGAGCATGGCAGGCTATATATAGTCCATGGGGTCACAAGGGTTGGACACAACTTAGTCAGACACAACCACAAGAGAATGCCTTAACATTTTGTTTAAAGAGGTAAAGAGGTAAGATGTCTGCAACACACTCTCAGTTGACTGAGCAAAAATTTATGCTCGCACACAATGGACACACATATCTCTAAGGAGTATGGTACCCCTCCCTCCCTGGCTGTACCCCTTGTGATAAAATGTGCTGATTGAATTACTGGGAATCACCTGATTTATAGGGACTGATTTAACAATAGGAGTCACATTACCCAAGGTACTGATTGAATCAGTGCCAGCACCTCCCCCGAAACAAGGACAGCAAGTGCGTATGCAGCTGTGTATAGAATACGGGTACCCAAAGTTCCTGTGCACATAATAACAATTGTATATGTAATATGTGCCCACAGAAGTACTTTGGGTACTCAGTCATATATACAACAGTGTATATAGTGTCCACAAAGAAACTTTGGGTACACAGTGTGTATACACATCTGTGGACACATAATATTATGTGCATGTACAATGCATGTGCAACTAAGTACCACAGGTGGGTGCCCAGGCCTCCCCTTGGGCATTCTCCCATGTCTCTGGCTCTTCTTCTAAGGATACTAATCAGATTTGGGCCTGTTCTAATGACTTCATCTTAATTTCATTACATCTGCAATTGACAATTTACAAATAAGTTCGTATTCACAGGTACCGGGAAGTAGGACTTCAATATATCTTTTCAAATTAATTAATTAATTACTTGGTCCTGCTGCATGGTTTGTAGGTCTTAGTTCCCACACCAAGGACTGAACCCGCAGCCTCAACTGTGACAGCGCAGAGTCCTAACCACTGGACTGCCAGGGAATTCCCAATATATCTTTTTAGAGGGGATGATTCAGCCATAATATCACTCATGGAAGGGAAAAGGAGATAAAGACTTAAGCCAGTTCAGGATAGGGAGTTAGAACCGAATGTCTTGCAAAACTTGAAAACCGAAGGGGTGCGTGGATCTTAGGCGTTCTGGCAACTCTGCTGCCTGGAACAGTCTTAGCCCAGCGTATCAGTTCAGTGCAGTTCAGCTCAGTTGTGTCCGACTCTTTGCGACCCCGTGAATCGCAGCATGCCAGGCCTCCCTGTCCATCACCAACTTCTGGAGTTCACTCAGATTCACGTCCATCGAGTCAGTGATGCCATCCAGCCATCTCATCCTCTGTCGTCCCCTTCTCCTCCTGCCCCCAATCCCTCCCAGCATCAGTCTTTTCCAATGAGTCAACTCTTCCCACGAGGTGGCCAAAGTACTGGAGTTTCAGCTTTAGCATCATTCCTTCCAAAGAAATCCCAGGGCTGATCTCCTTCAGAATAGCCCAGCATATACATGTGCTCATTTGTTTAACTGGATAGAGAAATAAATGGACACAGAGTGAAAAGAGGAGAGAGAGGAACAGACTGAGATAAGGTTGGAGAGAAGACTTTAGACATTCACTCCCTAGGTCTTCAGAGACCACACCCAACTCTCCTGTTTCACAAGGGGGTGAGGGGGGGATGGTTCTCATAGTTAAATTCCTCCTTGACCCCAAAACCTCTTAAATTTGTGACTTTACCCCCTAATAGTGAGGGAGAATTTGAATGGGTCTCCCAGAACTCAGTAGGTCATTTTTTGCCCATAAGCCATCTTTGAGCTTTGCTTTCATTGCTTTTTAAATAAACGCAGGATGAGGTCTTCCTTCTGCTCCAGCACTCCCAGTTCAGAGTGCTCTAGTTTACACCATGATGCTGTTAGTAAGTTTTAAAATTTTATTTATCTTTTGTAGTCAAATCATAGTCTGTTCACTCAAAATTTGTAGCAAGGCCATAAGCTGGTGATATTGGGCACTGTGGCAGGAACAAAGAGGAAATGAGGGAGGCATCTGCCCAATGGAGCCCAGTTAGGGAGGCAAGTATGTTGCAAGGAGTGTGAGTGCCCTGAGGGGAATGGTCAGTTACAATCTTGCTACTCAGTGTGGTTCCTCACCCCTCCACCCCTCCACCTCACTGGCATCATTAGCACTGTCTGGGAGCCTGTTAGAAATGCAGGACCTCAATCCAGCTCAAGACCTAAATCAGAATCTTCATTTTAACAAGATTGCTAGCAGGTGACAGGTATGCACACAGGAACTTTTGTCCAGGAGATAGAAATGACTTCCCAGTAGTGTCCAAAGATAATATCAATTCAACCATCATCACCAGAACAAGCGGAGAAGGCAATGACACCCCACTCCAGCACTCTTGCCTGGAAATCCCATGGATGGAGGAGCCTGGTAGGCTGCAGTCCATAGGGTCACGAAGAGTTGGATACAACTGAGCGACTTCACTTTCCCTTTTCATTTTCACGCACTGGAGAAGGAAATGGCAACCCACTCCAGTATTCTTGCCTGGAGAATCCCAGGGACAGAGGCCTGGTGGGCTGCTGTCTATGGGGTCGCACAGAGTCGGACACGACTGAAGCGACTTCGCAGCAGCACCACCACCACCAGAACAAGGCCCTGTGCTGGGCACTGGGGACCTAGAGAAGAAAGAAAGGAGTCCTTGCCCTCAAGGAGCTTGCTGTCTGTCTGGGAAACAGACACACAACTATAGACTGGAGCAAAGATAGGTTTACAGATGAAGTGGCTCTGAGATGCTCAACTCTAGTGCTAGTAGAGGCATCATTTGTTCTAAGAAAACTCCTTTTAAAGCATGTAGCATTGATTCAGTGCAACACCATCCAATTTCCTGTAGGTTCCAAGTAACATAAGGTCTTTCTAAGGGGATCATCTTTGAGGTGGTGTTTACAAAACAAACAAACAAACAAAAAGACAATAAAAACACCTTAAAACATATTGCACAGACTTGTTTAAAAAAATTACTTTGGATGTTTACTCCACCACACGGACCTACCTGTGCTTTGAACATGCCAGGTGCTCACGCTTTAAGGCCTTTGCATGGCCTGGATGGTCTCAAGGCTAACTCTCTCTCCTCCATTTCGTCTTAATTCAAATGGCACATTCTCACTGAGGTCTGCCAAGTCTATCTTATTTAAACTTACGACTCATTCTGTCCCTTACTTTGTCTATACCTATAGCTCATATATATGGCCTTATGTATATAAGTATATACATAGTATATAATTGTACTTAGTATAATTGACTTGCTTGTTATTTTCATTTTTCTATTGTCTTCCTCCTTCTCCAACCTTCCTCAAAGACTATAAACTTCCACATATCAGAGAAATTTGTAAATTAATTTTGTTTACTGATGAATCTTAAATTCTTATTAATGCAATAGGGCCTAGCAGTGTGCAGAAGTTCATGATATCGTGCTAAGAGTGTACCTTAACCCTTTCTTCATTTAGTTTCCAAAAAACCTCTATTGGTCTCATTATCAATAATTTCTCTGAAATACTTATTTGAAGTATAAGTATTCCACCAGATAACTCTCTACAATTGATTGAGCTTCAAAAAATAAACATTTAGTAAGTCTTTACAGGTGGAATCATCAAAGTGATAATTGAAATGATACAATCCTGGTACTATACTTGCAATATTACCAATATTTTTTAAATCTTGTAAACTGCAAGGCCTTTTTAAAACAGCAACATAAAAATACATGTAAGATGCAGTGAGCTTCTTAAAACCATCATCATTTTCTTTCTGGGTTTCTTTCTGGTAGGATGATAATTCTTCTGTGCTAAGTGTGTGTTCATTCATTTACATAGTAAGAGGTCCTGAACACAGGAGCTTTCATTCATCAACAACATGCTGTATTCCAAGTGCTGTTCTAGGCCATGAACACATGAGAGTAAATCACATACGTGTCCTGCCACTAAAGAGCTAGTGGGAAGAAGGGACACAAAAGAAGTACTATATTCTGAAGGAAATAAGAAAAGTCAGGGGGCTGCAGCAGAGAACATGAGGGTGAGAGAGAGGAGAGCAGACAGATTAGCCCGGGGTCCTGCGTGATGTTAAGGATTTCACTGGAAGGGCAATGGGGAATGGTTCTAAGTGGGGGAATTATGGCTGTGCTGCAGAAAATAGAATCTGGGAAGGGCTGAGTTTGTATAAAGAGACCACCTGGCACAATGTCACAGGGGTGCAGATGAGACTGGTTGACTAGGAAGGTTCACTGGGAATTGAAAGGAAAATTGTTGGATTTTTTTTTTTTTAAGTTTAGATGGTAGAATAAACAGGATCTATGGTTGCTAACATGTGGAATGACTTGGTTGTTGTTTAGTTGCTAAGTTGTGTCGGACTCTTTTTAGACCCCATGGACTGTAGCTCACCAGGGCCCTCTGGAGTGGGTTGCCATTCCTTCTCTAGGGGATCCTCCTGATCCCGGGTTCAAACTCATATCTCTTGCATTAACAGATGTATTCTTTCCACTGAAGCCCCGAAGTACATTTAGGGGAGGGGAAAACGCAATCTTCCCACGTACTCGGGTAAGGATATGAACAGCTGTAAAGTCTTCATAAGATGACTTAAAGAGATCACGGGAGGAGCCTAAAAATAATGTGCATACTGGAGTGGGTTGCCAAGCCCTCCTCCAGGAGAGCTTCCTCTAAAAGTTATGCAAAGTGGATTTTATTATCTCCATTTAGCCAAAACAGTGCTTAAGAGGAGAATAAACTCCCTGAAGATCACAACAGCCAGAAGAGGGAAAGCTGGAATTCAAATGCAAACGTATCCTATTATAAATCTTTCTTTTTGACACACTAAGAAAGTGTGAACAGGTAGACAGGTGCCTTGCCACCAAAGTGAGGGTAGAACCAACCCCAGGAGTAATTATGCCCAGCCCATGTTCAAGAGCTGGTGGCTCAGATGGTAAAGCATCTGCCTGTAATGCAGGAGACCTGGGTTCTATCCCTGGGTCAGGAAGATCTCCTGGAAAAGGGAATGGCTATACACTCTATTATTCTTGCCTGAAGAATCCCACTGGACAGAGCGGCCTGGCAGATACAGTCCATGAGGTCACTAAAAGTCGACACAACTGAGTGACTAACACTTTCATCTCTTCAACCACAATAAAAGAACATTTTCCTTCTTGTCATTTACTTTTTCTGTCTATGATTAGAAATAGTCTTTGTCAAGTGGCCTTTGGTCAAGTCCAATATTCCTGAATTAAAAAAAAAAACCAAGGTGTATTGAGGATGGACCAGCGCAGCTGCCAGGCTGGGGAAAGGGAGGGAGGGCGGAGGAAGGGATGAGAGACGACGTTAGAGCCGGAAGCCGCTAGAGGGCGGCAGAGCACAGGCGGAGCTTACCCGAGGCTCCCTTTTACACCTCCAGGCTCTGAGATGGGGTTGGCAAAACCCAAGGAAGGGCCTAAAGAGGAGGGTTGGTTATTCGGAGCCTCTAACTCTGGCTCAAATTGCCTCGCCTCACAGAGCGGGAAGAAATCTGCCTTCGGCATTTGATGGGGACACTTCCAGCTTAATCGGGTTGCCCAGTTGCCTGAGAGGCTGGCGGACTGCGGACTGATGCCTTTTGTTTCGCTAGAGGCAGATTCGGGAGCCACAAATACCTGGCTTGACTCTGGCTTGCCTAAGTGAGTGTTGGTGTCTGAAAAACAAACGGGCTGGGATTTGTCAATGTGGAGCTTGTAAAAGCCTTGGTATTCAGGCAGGCGGGCTGTGCTTCTCTTTCCCTTTCTTTCTCTGGACAGTTCTCCCCAAACTTCTTTCTTCCATTTCCATCTGAGCCTCTTCCTCCTGTCCCCATACCCCTGCCTCGTGGATCTTAGCAACACTCAAATACAATACTTGTATAATTTACTGTTTCAGCAGGTTGTACTTAGATCTCCAGAGTTCATTCATTCTGCATAACCTAATTTTTGTTACTCGTGTCCAGCATCTCCCATTTCCCAGGCAAGTTCCTATCTATGAATACTTTCTTGTGTTTTGTGAGTTGGACTTTAGTAGATTCCACATATAATTGTGTGAGCTTCCCTGGTAGCTCAGCTGGTAAAGAATCTGCCTGCAATGAAGGAGACCCAGGTTTAATTCCTGGGTCACGACGATCCCCTGGAGAAGGGATGGGCTACCCACTCCAGTATTCTTGGACTTCCCTGGTGACTCAGCTGGTAAAGAGTCTACCCGCAATGCAGGAGACCTGGGTTCAATCCTAGGGTTGGGAAGATCCCCTGGAGAAAGATTAAGGCTACCCACTCTAGTATTCTAGCCTGGGGAATTCCCTGGGGTCACAAAAGAGCTGGACACAACTGAGCGAATTTCACTTTTTACACATAATTGAGATAATATACTATTTTCCTTTTGGTGTTGACTTTTTCCAGTTAGTATGCCTTTCCAGTTCACTCATGTTGTCCCAAATGGAAGAATGTCCTTTTTTTGTTGTTTTTTCTTTTTCTTTAAAAAAAAATTATTTATTTTTACTTGAAGGACGATTGCTTTACAATATTGTTGATTTTTGCCATACATCAACATACATCAGTCATAAGTAAACATATGTTCCCTTTCTCTTGAACCTCCCTCTCTCCTCCCACTCCTTTTTTTTTTAAGGCTGAAGAATATTTATTCATATATATCACATTTATTTATTTATGCTAGACACCGGAGAAGGCAATGGCACCCCACTCCAGTACTCTTGCCTGGAAAATCCCATGGGCAGAGGAGCCTGGTAGGCTGCAATCCATGGGGTCGCTATGAGTTGGGCACGACTGAGCGACTTTACTTTCACTTTTCACTTTCATGCATTGGAGAAGGAAATGGCAACCCACTCCAGTGTTCTTGCCTGGAGAATCTGAGGGACGGGGGAGCCTGGTGGGCTGCCGTCTCTGGGATCGCACAGAGTCGGACACGACTGAAGCAACTTAGCAGCAGCAGCAGCAGCAGACACCAGGGAAACCATAATAGGATGGCACCTCAAATTTCTAGATGCTTAAATAGGAAGTAAAACAAAAATTGATAACATCAAATTTTAGTGACAATGGAGAGGAATAAAAATTACCCTGTATAGCTTATGGGAATATAAGAAAATATATCCAGTTAAGGAAACGGATTGGCTTTTACTTATAAACTTAAATCTTTATGT